>NC_080164.1:168984425-169284425 GCF_950295315.1 Erinaceus europaeus | reverse complement strand
ATCCACTGCTCCAACTTTTTTTTCTTTTTCCTCCCTTTCTTTCTCTCTCCCTTTCTTTCTCTCCTTCTTTTTCTATTTTATTGTATAGTATGGGGGTAGAAGGAAGAAAGAGAGAGAGAGAGAGAGAGAACACCAGAGTATCACTCTGGCACATGCAATGCTTAGAAATACATTCTATCTCCTGGTCCTGGGTTCAAGTTCTTTAAGAGGTAAACATACCTCAAATTCTACATATATTCTTGCTGTCAGTCTGTCTGAATTTGTTCTATATTTTTACTTCAATACTGAAGGAGAACATTTTGAAGAACATATGTTAAAAGGCCACTAAGATGGTTTTTATAACAAGGAAGACCCAGATGATTTATTATATAGGTAGTAAGGAGGTCACTGGCTGTGTTAGAGTGAACCATTCAGAGGAGATGAAGTGAATCTAGATATTACTCAAGTAACTTTACTAGTTAATTATTGCTTCGTAACAAATTTCTCACTTATATATGGTTTATGAACATAGCTTACTAGTAAAGCTGTGTGTGAAACCTTGAGTTGCAACCCACAGTACTGGAGACAAGGCTTCATGGACAAGGGAGTGGCACTGTAGATCTCTCTGCTCGATATATCCATTACTCAGTCTCTTTACTTCTTCTCTCTTTATCTCAATAAATAAATAAATAAAAATAAAAAGTGTGGACCTGGAAAACGTATAAATATAATCCCACATATGAGAGGCCAAGGGTTCATTCCTTAGTGTATAAAATGTTCATTGTCTCAGTTTCTGTGGAACTTAAAAAGTCTTCTGTGTAGTCTCTTGTAAGACTACAGTCAAGTTTTCAAATGGGCTGCATTCTCACCTAGAGGCTCCCACAGACAAGGAATCACTTCCAAAGTCATGCTGTTTTTAAATCTCCTTCTGTGAGATTATCAGAATCAGGGCCCCAACTTCATCATAAAAGTATCCACACTTTTTTTTGTAAGGACTTGAAACATGCCCATTTACTTAATTAATCTATTTTTTATGTTATATTTAACTAAGAAGAAAGAGACCGAGATACAGAGAAGACAGATAGAGAGAGGTTATTGAACTGAAGAAAGGTCTTCTAATGTCCCTTACATTTTCCCTAAGAAGTAAGACAAGCTCCCCACACAGAGCCGCAGGATGGGAACTGGGTTTGGGTCTAGAAGCAGAAGCCAAAAGGGAGGTAAGGTTCAGCCTAGACCCTCATTGGTCTTTCTAATGGAAAGGCAAGTCAGGGTAGCATACAGTTGGGATGAGTTGATGGGAAGAAATACAGCTGCTTGTAGACTACAGGTGTGGTCTTTAGTGGCCTGTACCTGACCTTGGATGAAAAGGCAGAATATTGCCTCCCGAAGTATAAAGTCTGATAAAGAAGTTACAATTCCAAATTGATTAGTCTGTGCATCAAAGTCCACTCAAGTTGCACTCTTTGCTCCTTCCAAGAAGTGACTTAGTCTTTGGAGACACACTTTACATTTATTTAATATATCACAGCATAATATAAAGAAGAATATAATATGTTACTAATATAGAACTTCTGTATATTGTCTGCTTAATTGTCAAAATAGGAAAAAGGAAAAATAAAATAGAGAAACAACAAAGTAAATAAAATAAGTTTCATACATTCAAGAAGTCCACTGACAAATTAGCCATTTACTCATTTAATCCTAAAAATATCGACTTCTCTTGAATTTGAAAATAATCAGAACTCTTTGTTTAGTATAGAAAAGAGAACAAATAGTGTAAGAGACATGCTTGTGAGGAAATAGTTCTATGACTACAAACAGGCAAAGTCTTAGTTTCCACCTCTCTGCCTCTGTCTAAAACATAGCAATAAAATACAACAACAAAGGAAACATGTTTTTTTTTTTTCTTTTTCTTTTTTCTTTTATTGGGGGATTAATGTTTTTCAGTCGACAATAAATGCAATAGTTTGTACATGCATAATATTTTTCAGTTTTCCACATAACAGTACACCCCCCACTAGGCCCTCGGCCATCCCTTCAGAAACACGCTTTATTGAACTATCTCAAGTCTCCCTAAAGTGATACTCTCTACTTTATCACTGCTTCTCTCTGTTCTTCCTCAATTTTTTTCTGTTTTTTTCTCTCTTTCTCTTTTTCTCTCTCTCACTCAATTCACTATCTTTTTCTCTAACACACACAACTCATATCCCTTATCTTTTAATATCATACACTCTTGAGTCAGATAAATCTGACTCAACCATCAACCCAATCTTTCAGTAGTTGCTATTTTTTTTTAACTTTAATTCAAAGAAATTGGGTGCTCTCGAGAGGGTTGTATATAGTTGATATAGTTATATAGTGATGTTAAATAATACTTCAGGCAGGTGGTTATTTTGAAATTTCAGTAAGACTTTATGAGTAAGATGCTAAGTGCATGACTGGCATAGTGAAGCCTGTTATGGATTGCAATAACAACAATGACAATGGTGATAAATAATAGTGACATGAATAAAAAAAAATATGATCATGGTAACTTCAAAACAACACTCAATGAGTTCAGCATTTCACCAAGCACAGAAGCAAAGTGATACCTGGCACATGATGTCCTAACCCTTACCCTAATCCTGACTGAAAGGAATGTTCCAGGACAAATGATGACTTGAAAAATCAATAACTCAGTGTGCAGTACTTACATGTTGCCTAATGAAAGGAGTCAAATAAGGTTCAGGTTAGATTGAGTCGAAGTGTGTCAATTTCTGATTCTTGTTTATATTTTAAAGGAACATGAGTTGATAGCTTATTCAGAAACTTGCTGACCACAAATACAAAGGAGTCCCAAATTCAATGAAATGTCTAGAAGGACCTGGGTCTAGATGCATTGATCTATCCATCTGAGGCATCAGGCCTTTCTAAATCCATACAAATGTTAGAGGTTACAAATGGGACCAACACTATCAATTCCAAGAGAATACTAAGAAGACAAGTCTGATCTGAAGACATGTACAAGAGAAATTACTGGTGTGGCCACAGGAGTGAGAAGCCAGGAGGGATTCAAGTAGAAAGACTAAATGAGCCACTAAAATGATGTTTTGGAAACCTTTGATGAATAAAACAAAGCTCACCATACAATTTTAAGTCAAAAAGTGGTGTTCAAGTTTGTATACATTGTAAATAATTTGGAAAGTACAAAACCTAGTTTATTCCACATTATTCTCCAGATACACACACACACACACACACACACACACACACACACACACAGCTGAAAGAAATAATGGCATAATGATATATGAATTACATGATATATGTTTTTAATTTTCATTTTTATGGTTTTATTATTTATTTATTTATTTTGTTTCCAGGGTTATTGCTGGGGCTCAGTGCCTGCACTATGAATCCACTGCTCCTGGTAGTGCTTTTTCCCGTTTTTATTGTCCTTGTTGTTGCCCTTGTTGTTATTGCTATTGTTATTGTTGTCATCGCTGCTGTTGTTATTGTTGGATAGGACAGAGAGAAATGGATAGAGGAGGAGAAGACAGAGAAGGGGAGAGAAAGATAGACACCTGCAAATCTGCTTCAACTCTTGTGAAGTGAACCCCTTGCAGGTGGGGAGCCGGGGGCTCCAATGGGGATCCTTATGACAGTCCTTGTGCTTCGCACCATGTGTGCTTAACCACTGGGATACCGCCCGTCCTCCAGTTTTATTATTTATTATCTTTTTAATTTTAAATGTTTGTTTATTAATAAGTAGAGAGAAAAGAGGTGGAAGAAAGAGAGATGAAAAAAAAAAGAATTGCTCAGCTCTGGCATAAGGTAGTACTGAGAATTGAACCTGCAGCCTCTGTAACTTCAGTGAGTTGGTAGTCTAACAATCTGAGCTATCTCCCTGCGCTTAACTTTCTTATTATTTTCTACCCCTTCCCTCAAAAAAAATCACAATGCATGCAAATCAACTTCTTGATTGACAAAGTCAGGTGAAAATAAATAAATAAATACTGTTTGCTTTGTTTGTAGAACTCATGATCTCAGAAATTTAGATTTTACATAGATGACACCTACTTAATTTTATTCATTAGTTCTTATTCTGTCTAGTAGAGATTCATCCCTTGTGTTGGTAGTTAAGGGCCCTGCCATTAGTGCCTAGCTTGCAGCTCACCTCTCACTGCTTAGCCAGTGAAATGCCTCTCCTAGCCATGCAGGAAAAATATACAGAATAGAGTTGATATCTTTACTTGATGTTTTGTATCTCCTCTAGTTGGTAACTTCTAGAACAAGTACCTTCAAGTACCTTGTAACTTCATAGTGGCTACATCCCTGTGCTTTTGTTGTTGTTGTTGTTTGTTTGTTTTGCCTCCAGGGCTATTGCTGGGCCTCAGTGCCTGCACCATGAATCCACTGCTCCTGGAGGCCATTTTTCCCCCTTTTGTTGCCCTTGTTGTTGTAGCCTTGTTGTAGTTATTATTGTTGTTGTTGATGTCGTTTGTTGTTGGATAGGACAGAGAGAAATGGAGAGAGGAGGAGAAACAGAGAGGGGGAGAGAAAGACAGACACCTGCAGACCTGCTTCACTGCCTGTGAAGTGACGCCCCCGCAGGTGGGGAGCTGGGGCCTCGAATTGGAATCCCTAAGCTGGTCCTTGCGCTTTGCACCACGTGTGCTTAACCACTTAACCTGCTGCTGCGTTACCACTAGACACCCCCCTCCTTCTGCCCACGTGTGCTTTTATGACCTGGTCCAGAGGCCAGGTGGCGGTGCACAGAAAATAGCACATGTGTTAAGATACACAAGGTTCAAGTCCCTGGTCCCCACCGCAGTGGAGTATTGTTGCAGGTGTCTCTCTCTTCCTCTCCTGCACTCTTTCTTTTTTTCTCACCCTCTATGTACAACAGAAAAAAAAAAAAAAGCGAGGCAAAGGACCACTAGGAGCACTAGTGTCTTACAGGCATTGAACTCAAGTAGTAATTCTGGGGAAAATTTTTTCCAGGTCCAGGGCTGGGAAACAGCATAATGGTTATGCAAAGTACTCTCATGCCTGAGGCTCTGAGGTCCCAGATTCAAATCTCAGCACCCCATAAACCATAGCGGAACACTGCTCTGGTCTTTCTCTCTGTATCTCTCATTAATATAAAATACATAAAATAGTCCATAGTAGGGCTGGGAAACAACGAATTAAATGACACCAAATGATACCTAGAAAACGACAGGACACAGTGGGTTAATTAAGCACACGTGGTGCAAAGTGCAAGAACCAGCGTAAGGATACCGGTTCCAGCCCCTGGTTCCCACCACCCACAAGTGGTGAAGCAGGTTTTCAGGTGTCTTTCTCTCCCCTTCTCTGTCTTACCCTCCTCTCTTGATTTCTCTCTGTCCTGTCCAAGAACAATAATAATAACAACAACAATAATAAACAACAAGTGCAATGAAAGGGACAAAACAGTCTCCAGGAGTAGTGGATTCGTAGTGCAGGCTCTGATCCCCAGTGATAACCCTGCAGGCAAAAAAGAAAAAAAAAAGAGGACAAGAGGAACATGTTACTTGAGTGGTGAGTATAGTCAGTGGACTGTGGCTAAGACAGAAGGCAAAGGGAACCAGTGCAGAGAAAAGCATTGCTTTCTGGGAATAGTAAAAAATGGGAGGGTAAAGGCAAGTGGGGAGAGGCATGTGGGACTCATCCTATGACACTGAAGTCCACCAGGAAAGAATTTCACTGATAAAAGGGAATGTGAAGACACTGTCTAGGTTTGGAGAGAAGTATCCGCATGGCTGAGAAGAAATAGAGAAAGGATGTCTGATGGATGGGAGTAGATAAAAGACTAAAGTTAATAAGGTCAATTCCAGTTCTAATCCTTTGAGACTGAGGACGAGGCTCTTTGTGTTCTGGAGTCCTAAAACTGCTGGGAATATGGATCGACCTGTCAACGCCCGAAGCAATTACAGAAACCACCTTCTGCACCCCATAATATCCCTTGGTCCATATTCCCAGAGGGATAAAGAATAGGAAAGCTATCAGGGGAGAGGATGGAATACGGAGTTCTGATGGTGGGAATTGTGTGGAGTTGTACCCCTCTTATCCTATTTTTTTTCCAGTATTTCCTTTTTATAAATAAAAATTAAGAAGAAGAAAAAAAAAAAAACTGCTGAATCATGCCCCTACTGTCTCTTCTGGCAACAGCAGTAGCTCCTGCTTTGCTTTTGAAGAGAAGAAGGGTGGGGGATGAAGAGAGGGAGCTGGACTAGTAGTCAGCCCAGCGAAAAAGAAAAAGCAAACCTAGCTGGTCCCTGCCTGTCATCCAGAGGAGAGCCTCTAGCCTTTTTGAAGAGATGGTGGCTTTGTTTGTATTCTTTTGAAGAAGCCAATTTGCAAGTCAAACACAGCTATCCTGGTGAACCCACTGGCTAAGTAAACAGAACCCAAGCTGACAAAATATCTCTTTAAGACAGAACTCAAAGCCAATTATGTCAGCTCCCTGTTCTAAAAGCTGCCTGGTTTCTGGACCCTGTAAGGCAATCCTGGCCTCACAGAGTTAAAGTTGAAAATCTGAGTGTGTATCCTGAGGGTGTTAGCATAAAAGAGATTATAGGAAGCTGGTCAGTGATGATGATGACTTGGGTCTTCTGCTTGGTTTCCCTGTCAAGAGAGTTATTACAAAGTCAACATACCACTTCAGGATGATTTTAACTATGAAAGAATTGGGGCATTTAATAGGTTAGCTCCAGAACACTTGAGACTAGATCAAGCTGGTCATATACAATGTCCTCAATAGAAGCTCTTGAGGAATAGCCAGAATGGCAATAGCAACTAAAAAATAAATAAACTAGGTGGTCCAGGAGGTGGCACAGTGAATAAAGCACTGGACTCTCTCAAGCATGTGGTCCTGAGTTCAATCCCTGGCATCCCATGTACCAGAGTGATGTCTGGTTCTTTCTCTCTCTCCTCCTATCTTTCTCATTAATAAATTTAAAAAAATCTTTAAAAATAAACAAACAAGGGCCTGGTTGAGCACACCTAGTTGAGCACACATGTTACAATGCTCAAGGACCCAGGTTCGAGCCACCAGTCCCCACCTGCAGGGGGGAAAGCTTTGCGAGTGATGAAACAGTGTTGTAGGTGTCTCTCCGTCTCTCTATCATGCCCTTCTCTTCTCAATTTCTGGCTGTCTCTATCCAGTAAAGATAATAAAATAATAAAATAAATGAATAAAACCTGTGTTTAGGATGCTGTGAAAATCCAGGAGCATAAGATAGTCAAGGATCCTGTATGTAGTGCAGTCTGCTTCACACCAGGAAGTGACAACTGGTTACTGATTCGAGTCCACACTTTTGTGGATACAATGAGAATTAATTATTGGGTTACAATGGTGCCTGAGTGTATGTGTGTGACATTAAAAGAGTTGTAAAAGCTTTCAGATGACATATCATGGCCACTGGTGTTTTCACTGTTTTTTCTGGGTGCCCTCTCATCTTGTAACCACTGGCTTTTACTTTTTTATATTTTTTATATTTATTTATTTATTTTCCCTTTTGTTGACCTTGTTGTTTAATATTGTTATGGTTATTGTTGTTGTTGTTGTTGGATAGGACAGAGAGAAATGAAGAGAGGAGGGGAAGACTGGGAGGGGAGAGAAAGACAGACGCCTGCAGACCTGCTTCACAGCTTGTGAAGTGACTCCCCTGCACGTGGGGAGCCGGGGGCATGAACTGAGTTTCTTATGTGCTTTTACTTTTAATTATATTTAAATGTTGACAATGTATCCACACTAGCTGACTGAGCTGAAAGGAAGAGTTCCCCAATACTCACAATGTAGAATGGTTGTTCATATACATATTAGTCAGGAGACTGGATTGAAATCCTGAACACTGACTCTGGTTACATACAAATAAAGGATATTTACTGAAAATCTAGAAAGGAGATTTTCAAAACCCATGGAAGACAGGAGAAGGAGGCTGACAAATGAACAAGTGTCCAGAGAACTACAAAGTATAAGTGAGAAGCATGACAGTTGTTTCAGAGTAGGAAATATCTGGAGAGAGAGAGAGAGAGAGATTGTCATTAGTAGAGTGTTCATTACACAGGTAGGATCCTCAGTGATATCAGTGGTTGTAATTAAAAAAAAAAAGAAGAAGAAGACAACTCTTTGGAAAATTCAACTTTGCGTAACATTAAAAACTAGGGACCTTGTGACATTTACAAAGCAAAGCGCACACATTACCATGCATGACCTGTGTTCAAGCTTCCAGTCCCAACTTGCAGGGGGAAGCCTCTCAAGTGTTCTCAATGCTGTAGGTATCTTTTCTCTTTGCTACTCTTCTTCTTTCTCTATCTCTCTCCCTCTGTCTCACTAGCTATGTAAAAAAAAAAGGGGGAGCAAAAAGTAGCTACTAGGAGTCAATGGAGCCTTCATGCAGCCATTGAGCCCCAGAGGTAACTTGGGTGAGAAATTAAGGATAAATAAAAATAATGATAATAATAATAAAAACATCAGCAGTATCAGTACATAAGACGTATAGTAAAACTAAGAGATAAAAAAAATTACTAAACCTTTTCTACATCCAAAACATTGGATTTCAAATACGGTAGGCAAGTGTCAGAATAGTGAAACTTCAGATAGTTTCAGAATGGGAATCTCACATCCTCAAGTAAATATTTTCTATTAATTATCCAGCTGCTAATACAATAGTCAAAAGGAAATATCTAGTGATGTACTTTATGGTTTCTTGTTACTGAATGTTGGTAATTTTGAAAGTCCAGTTGTTGGGACCAGGTGACGGCACTCTTGGTTAAGCACACATGTTACAATGTGCAAGGGCCAGAGTTCAAACCCCTGGTCCCTGCCTGCAGAGTGGAAGCATCGCGAGTGCTGAAGCAATGTTGCAGGTGTCTCTCTCCCTCCCTACCCTTCCCTTTTCATCTTTTCTCTGTGACTATCTAGTAAATAATAAATACAATAAAAATAAAAAGGAAGTCCAATTGGGTGGGGGGACCCACGTGGCCACACATGGAGGTCCCTCCTCAGGTTCATCGCCGTTCAGATAAAAAGAAATTTTCACGGGACAAGAATTCAAGGGTGTGATTTCCGGATCCTTTATTTACTGGTGCAAAGTATAGATTTTTGGAAAAGAGAAGGGACTCAGGAGAAAGGATATCCCAAGGGTCTGTGAACCCAAAAATAAAGTGAGAGAGCAGGGAATCAAAGACCCTCTTTCATCCTTCTTTTCCCCATTTATACCCTTTCTCTCTGTCACCCAGGTGCTGGCTTTTCATTGGCTTAGTGAAGTAAACCCTCCATCTTCCTATAGTGCAAAAGTAGCCCTCCACCCATTAAAAATCCACTACTCCTGTGCGAATCTCTATGCTATGAGCCTGAGTCCCTGTTCCAAGTGTGTGAATTTAGAAAAAAATAATCCCAAGGAGCTCCTTTTCCTGAGCGCTTCCTCTACACAATGAGCAAGATAGATGGGGTATAATTATAAAGTCTGCTTTAACTGAATTATTCTGGGGAAAAAAAATAAAACTGAACTTCTCTCTAAACATTCAACCTTGCATAACAGAAGAGTGGCAACAATTTTCACACAGTTCTGTAGAGTTTAATTGATCATGCACAAAATCTTTGGGCACAAATCAGAAAGTTTTCTTTGTTCAGGTCAGTGGTAATAGTTTACTACTATCATTTGTATGCCACACATGTGCTGGCACTCCTGTGGAGGGGATCCAGCCAGGGAACAAGCCACTGAACCTCCCTCACCGGCGCTCAGGGACCACATGATTCAGACAGGAGGCTTCAGGGAGAATTCTGGTACAAACACTCATTTTATTTGGGGATGGGTATAGGCTTACGTAGAGAGTTAAACAAAGAACATTTTTCAAATATGTCAGAAACTACAGGTTTCTTAAAGGTCAGCTTGCCCCTATGGAAGGGGGCTCATATTACAAGAATTGATGTGATACATAAAGGTCAAGACAATTAGTCTCCATGATGCAGGCACTTTAATTATCCAAAGGCATTTGAGAGAAGCATAGGGGTTAAACCAGTAAGGCGAGGTAGAGAAAAGAAAAACAAAACTTGATGTAAATCATAGATATCAAAGATAACAAGGAAATAAGATTTGGGGGGCGCTTTTCACTGTCTGGTGTTAGGGGTGTATGATAGAGTGTGTTCTCCTTTGTAATCAAAAGGTGAAGTGGATGTGTGAACTTTTAGTGAACCCTAAAGCAGGCAACCATTTGGCCTGCTGCTATCAGGAAGAAAGTAAGTGTGAGAGGCCTTCAGGCTTTCTGTGAGCTTGAGAGACTAACAAGGAGAAACTGAGTCTGGGAGACTTCCCTCTTGGCTCATCTCTATAAGGAGAGAGGCTAATAAGCGGCGTGTCTTTCAGATCTCCATCCAAGGATGGGAGAGCTTCCCTAAGCTCTACCAAGCTTTCACATAGTCCCACACACCTGATGTTAATTATCATATATCCTTTACAATTGAAAATAATGAATATTGATCTGCCAAAAAACTTACTGGGGATCCACAGGACCCACTTGGATTGGTGAATTATTGTTTGAAGCAAGGGGTATTATAATACATTTTTATTGAATTATATGTATCACTCCAGTAAATAGCTAAAATTTGGTTGTGTATTAAGCTAGGAACACCACAATAACCATGGAAACAGGAGAAGAGCCATACCTTGAGTGAAGTAAGGAGTACTTACTTCACATAGGCTCAATGACTCAGGTTCAAGTCCTGGTCCTACCTGCATGGGAAGTTTCAAGGGTGATGAAGCATGTCTGCAGGTTTCTCTCCTTTTCTTTTCCTCTCTATCTCCCCATTGTCTCTCAATTTATCTCTTTTTGTATCAACAAAAAATAGGGGGAATAAAAATAAAAAAGACCACTGGGAGCAGTGGATTTCTCCTGCAGGCACTGAGATCCAGCAATAAACCTAACTTAAATGAAAGTAATCCTTTTTATTAATTAAAAACAATAATATCTCAGAAGTTAGCACTGGCAAAATAGTTCACTTGGATAACACTATAGTTATTCCATGTCTTGACACAGGTTCAAGCCTGGCCCCCACTTCACTGTAAGAAGTTTTGGTGATGTGGTCTCTTTTACTTTTTTAATTTTAATTTTTTTATGTAAATGCTTTTATTTTTATTCTATGATAATAATTTTTTTAATTTAAGAAAGGATTAATTAACAAAACCATAGGGTAGGAGGGGTACAACTCCACACAATTCCTACCACCCAATCTCCATATCCCACCCTCTCCCCTGATAGCTTTTCCATTCTCTAGCCCTCTGGGAGCATGGACCCAGGGTCATTGTGGGTTGCAGAAGGTGGAAGGTCTGGCTTCTGTAATTGCTTCCCCACTGAACATGGGCCTTGACTGGTTGGTCCATACTCCCAGTCTGCCTCTCTCTTTCCCTAGTAGGGTGTGTCTCCAGGACACATTGATGGGGTCTTCAATCCAGGGAAGCCTGGCCAGCATCCCGATGGCATCTGGAACCTGGTGACTGAAAAGAGAGTTAATATACGAAGCCAAACAAATTGTTGAGCAATCATGGACCCAAAGCTTGGAATAGTGGAGAGGAAGTGTTAGGGAGGTACTCACTGCAAACTCTAGGGTACTTCTGCTTTCAGATATATATTTTGCAGTAGTTTATAGATACGTGTGAACATATGCTCTCTCTCACAGAAACTAGTATATATCTAGGTTTTGGGACTTTGTTAGAAAGTGAACCACCTGAGATGAAATTAGAGTATACTATGAAAGGAAAGGTCTCACCCGAGTAATGAAGCTGAAGGCTTGTCATTCCACACATGAAGTCTCTGGACACAGTCTGAAGTGAAGCATGTTGAGGTGGCAATCGTCGCGTTGGTTAGGTTGTGATCGGCGGATGCAATATTATTTGATATGGCTTGGGAGAGGCATACGGGAAAGTGGGCCCTATCCAAGGGTTCCAGGACTGGGGGAAGTAGGGGCTCTATAGTGGAGATGTGAGGTTCCTGCTGTCTTAGGGTTCAAAAAGACAATCTATAGTTAATGTTATCATCACATTATTTGGTAATTGGGTTAACTTTGAAAAGTCCTTTTGTTAGGGTTTGCTGTACAGTACCCAGTATCTTGTATATAGCTGTGCTATTGGATGCTTCTGATCTACTTGTTCTAGGCTTTTGAGAGAGTCTGCATATCAATTACACAGCCTATATATTAAAAAGATTCAGTTTGTGTTTTGAAAAACTTTGAGACATACAGTTGATTTTCCCCCTCTCATATTAATTGACTAGTGATTTATATGTCTACATTTTGCTAGGAGTGTACATAAACACCATTCCCACCACCAAAAGACTGTGACCCATCCCTCCCACCCACTCCCACCCCCCACTGGCCCAGGAAGCTGCATGTCTACCCCTCACCACAGTGTTATTACTTTGGTGCCCTACTTACAATTTGGTCAGGTCCTGCTTTTAGTTTCCCTTTCAGATCTTCTTCCTCAACTTCTGTTGATGAGTGGGATCATCCCATACTCATCTTTATCTTTCTGACTTAGCTCACTTAACATAATTCCTTCTAGCTCTAACATCCATTCATGCTCAAAACTCTACAAAAAATGGTAATAGATGGGAAATTCCTCAAGATAGTGGAGTCTATATATAGCAAACCTACAGCCAACATCATACTCAATGGACAGAAGCTGAAAGCATTCCCCCTCAGATCGGGGACTAGACAGGGCTGTCCACTGTCACCGTTCTCTTCAACATAGTATTGGAAGTTCTTGCCATAGCAATCAGGCAAGAGAAAGAAATCAAAGGAATACAGATTGGAAGGGAAGAAGTCAAGCTCTCACTTTTTGCAGATGATATGATAGTATACATAGAAAAACCTAAAGAATCCAGCAGAAAACTACTGGAAGTTATTAGGCAATATAGCAAGGTGTCAGACTACAAAATCAAAGTACAAAAATCAGTGGCATTTCTTTATGCAAACACTAAATCTGAAGAAGAAGACATCCAGAAATCACTCCCATTTACTGTTTCAGCAAAATCAATCAAATACCTAGGAATAAAGTTGACCAAAGAAGTGAAAGACTTGTATGCTGAAAACTATGAGTCACTACTCAAGGAAATTAATTTCTTTTTAACCAAAGCACTGATCAGCTCTGATTTATGGTGATGTAAGGGATTGAGCCTGGGACATTAGAGCCTTAGGCACAAGAGTCTCTTTGCATTACCATTATGCCATATATACTCGCTATCTCATCTCATTCACTCTATCTTGTCTATATAAAATGAATTGAAAAAAAAAAATCTATGAGGCCAGGTGGTGGCATACCTGGTTAAGTGCATATATTACAATGTGCACTTAATTATATATCAATGTTTGTGATTTTTGTTGTTCTTGTGTCACCACCAACAGACTAAGCCATCTGAAATCAGCCTCTATGTTTTTGTGAGTCTCCACATTAACTCAAGGCTCTACATAGTCCATTCCTACCACAATGGGTGTGTGATATGTATTTGTGGACTGGTGAAATGATAATCATAACTTTTATTATAGTCATTTCTTGAATAAACAAAATTCTCTCATAGTCCTGTGCTTCATGTCCATTCCCAGGTCCTCTGCAGAGAAAACATTGGCTCTGGTGTTATGTCAACTCAAGGACTTTTCCTCTTCTCTGTCCAAGCTTCCTTCAGCAGAAAATAGCTGTTTCCTCTATGTGACCCTGATCACCCTGTGCATGTCTGCATACTGTCAAGTCTTTGCTGTTCATTGTCAATTATGGTTCCATTACCTATTCTCACTATATATTTTGTTCTTTAAAAAGCGAGTAACCTCACATTAGTAGCAACTAGCAAAGTACAGGCAGCATAGTTATTTAATAAATGTTTCTCAAATTAGTGAATGAAGGGAGAATATAGCACTTTATCACTGAATGGGGCTATAAAGCATCCCTTATTTCATAAATGAAGAAGTAGGGTTATAAAACACTATTATTTTATCTTCTAAATCAACTAGAAGTTGAATCATGTCTCTCTCTTCCCCATCATTATTTCTTTAATGTCTGTATTTGGCACATTATATATGTTCAATAAAGAATACTTAAATGCTGCAGTTTAAAATCTCATAATTAATCAGTGATAGTTCTAGTGAATACCTTGCCAGAAGTAAGATTCAAATGCCAAACTCAAAGTCTACCTTTCAATGCATATGCTATCAAAAAAGTATCAATTACCCTTTTTTAGTTGTTATCAAAGAGAATCATGTGCACATTTCCAACTTAATAAAAACAATACCCTTGGTCTCTGTTTACACTTTTTTAAAAATTAATTAATTTATTTAAGAAAGGAGACATTAACAAAATCATAGGATGGAGGGGGGTAGAACTCCACACAATCCCCGCCATCCATGCCCTCCCCAATAGCTTTCCCATTCTCTATCCCTCTTTTTACCCCCCCTTTTTTTTTTCTAAGTTAGCTCTCCCTTCCTAGAACAACAAGCAGAATCTAAATTCTCTGAAGACTCTGTTCAAATCCAAATCAAGCAGTCAACTGAGTCCAGAGTAGCTATAGCTGTGGTTGTTGAGAAGCAAAACAGGTTTGTGACTACTGATGTAGTGCTGGAATATGAACCTTAGAGTCTCTAGTCTATTTGTAAATGTTCCCATATGTTTCAAAGTTTATCTGTAGCTTCCTATGCCCAAACAGGTTAAATAAATGATAGTCTCCACAACAAGATATATCACAACCATTAGACATCTTTCAAGGAAATTTCAGTAAATCAGTGAAATGATTTATATAATACAAGGCAATAAGTTGGTAGAGAAATTATGTCTATAATATTATCAAAAATTATTAGGAGGATTAATGGCTTACATTAAATACAGTTGTTGGTAGACGTGTAAAATTTCTCAGTTTTCTGCAAAACACTCTCACTTCCAGCCTAGGTCCTTCTTGTCCACCATCATGCATCAGGACCTGTAAATCTCCCCCACCCACAATCCTTTGCTTTAGTATAATACACTAAAGACAGTCCAAGTTATTACTGTCATTACCACCTTACTATTCTTACTTCTCAACTTTTGTTGATCAAATTTTTGAGATAAATTGATAAGGAACCAATAGAAGAGATCACACAAAAATACTAAGCATGCTTTTTAAAAAAATTATTTATTCATTTCCTTTTTGTTGCTTTTTTATTGTTGTTGTTATTGTTGTCATTGTTGGATAGGACAGAAAGAAATGGAGAAAGGAGGGGAAAGCAGAGAGAGGGAGAGAAAGATAGACACCTGCAGACCTACTTCACCACCTGTGAAGAGACTCCCCTGCAGGTGGGGAGCTGGGGGCTGGAACCGGGATCCTTAAGCCTGTCCTTGCACTTTGTACCACGTGCGCTTAACCGCTGCACTACCGCTCGACTCCCCAAGACTGTGAATTCTCACATAGTGAGGCTAGGCTAATGAGACTGAGCTGGAATCTCAGCATCTGGTTTATGAACATGTTTGCTGTCTCTGCTCAAGCTAGTCAGCATTATATAGTTCTTTAATCATTAAGGACTTTGTGATGTATTTTCTCTTAAAGATACACTCTATTTACGTAAACTAGACTTAAGTGGCAAATTGTGTAGACAGAGTGCTTGAATTAGCTGACTGAGCAGGTAATCCAAAGTATAGATGGTAAATTAAACCAATGAAGACTTAGATTAGGACTCAGATGCACCAGTCTTTTCTCTACAATGGCATTGCCTGGAGGCGTTTTGAAATTACATTTGCCTAGGATTCTTTTCAAATCACTGAAGGTGAAGAGATGAGATTCTGGCATTCGTCATTTTTAAAAGACTTTAGAGGTGATTGCAATATGCAGACTCGGTTGAGAATGTCTCTCATCTTCTCTCCTATTTTCCCAGTTGTATCTGACACCCTTTAATTTTCCCTTTCACCAAAACTTTAAGAATGTCTACAGCACTAAACTTAGGCACTAGAAGATAAACATTGAGATTCTTGGTTTCGATGAAAACAGATCGCACTCCTTTATATCAAAGAGATGTCAGGGAGTGGCAGGGACTAGGATACTAGAGAGATTATGCTCTGCCCTATGGATCATATGCTAGCCACTCTGGTTATATCAGCAGATTTTCATCCATTTAAAAGGGAAACCGGGAGTCCGGAGGTAGCTCAGCAGGTTAAGCACGTGTGGCGCGAAGCACAAGGACCGGCCTAATGATCCAGTTTGAGGTCCCAGCTCCCCACCTGCAGAGGAGTCGTTTCACAGGCGGTGAAGCAGGTCTGCAGGTGTCTTTTTCTCCCCCACTCACTCTTCCCCTCCTCTCTGCATTTCTCTCTGTCCTATCTAACAACGACAACATCAGTAACAACAACAATAGTAACTACCAAAATAAAACAATAAGGGCAATAAAAGGGCATAAATAAATAAATATTAAAAAATAAATAAATAAAGGGAAACAATATATTCAATTTTTGTATATCATCACTTAATTTTCAAACACTGGCTTACTATTTTTGTTACACTGGACGGATCGAATATTCAAGTCTGTGGGCCAATTCAATCTTCTGGGCACTGCTTTAAGACACTGGGGAATACCAATGCCAGCATCTATCATACTGCATTTGGAGGGACTAGAGGAATGAGATATTCCAAAGAATATACCCACCATGAAATGACAGTTGTCTTTAAGAGCTTGAGAAGATGGTTCTTACCTCTGCACAAGGGAAGCAACACCTGCACTGATGCCAGCAGCATTCAGTTCTTAAGCCTGCTCACCTGGTTTGGTTTCCTGCCCAGAGACTTTCGCCTATTTCAGCAGGGGCTGTCATGATAACTGGCAACACACTAGAGCTAGCATATGTAAAGTGTGCACAGCACCTGGAAAATAAAGATAGGCGATAAATATTTGCCTTCTCATCCCTCTCCCCTTCTCCGCCCCCCTTTTTTTTCTGTCTTCCTTCCATTCCCTTAGCTTGAAAACAGAAACATCTGACATAGCATTGTCTCCTCCTTGGTCAATATAATTGTCAACTACTGCTGTCATCTTTAGAGCCTTTGAATATGTGATTTTAAACACTTATGGGGCATCTTCTACTCCATTCAGAGATCAGCAAGAGATTCTGACAGAGCGGTTCTAAGGCAAAGTAGGTATATAAAAAGACAATTTGGCATTATCTGTACCAATATAAAATACACATTCACTTTGACATGAGAATTCACCTAGAAATTTATTTTACAGATAGGTTTATACATTTACTTAGAGACAGATAGATATGGGATTCTCAGTGCAGGGGTGTGTGTGTGTGTGTGTGTGTGTGTGTATGATTTCAAAAATGGAGAGCCAATGCCCTGTCTGGGGGGGAAATGGCACTTGAGTGATGGACAGTGTGTACTAGCAATATTTTAGGAGGATGTGAAATTATACCCCAGAAATAACAGTCCTGAAAAACATTTCTTCAGTAAAAATCTATTTTTAAAGTAGTTTAGTTTTTTATTTTATTTTTAAATTATATTTTTTGTCTTTATTGATTGGATAGAGATAGCCAGCAATTGAGAGAGAAAGGGAGCATAAAGAGCAGAAGAGACAGAGAGACATATGAAACAATTTCTCTACTCGCAAAGCTTTCTCTTTGCAGGTGGGGACGGAAGGTGGGGTTCGAAGCTGGGTCCTTGAGCCTTGTAACATGTGAGCTCCACCAAGGAAGCCACCACCTAGCTCCTAAGTAGTTTACTTTTTTTAAAGTATATTTTTGTGTTATATTTATGTATTTATTTATTTGTCTGGAGAAAGCCAGAAATGGGAAGACAAGGGGGTGATAGAGAGGGAGAGACACCTGCAGCTCTACTTCACCACTCGTGAAACATTCCCCTTGAGGGTGGGGACCAGGGGCTGGAACCCAGTTCCTTGTGCACTGTAACATGTGCATTCAACCAGGTGCACTGCCACCTGGCTCCAGTAGTTTACTTTTTAAATTAATATTCATCTTCAACATATTTAAGAGTTCATACTCCTATGTATGAATAGAATTGATTTAACAAAAAACAATAGGTAAACCCTATTTATCAAGACAGGATATATTTACACAAACAGTGTTCTCAGCCAGCAACTTTTAAGGACTCAGGGTGACATCAGGCTGTTTCTGGAGACATTTCTGGTTTGTATGACTGGGGATTTGGCATCTAGGGCAATCTAGGGGGGTGGACAAGAAATTCTGTTAAACCAGCATTATCCAAAGACTATCATCCAAAGAAAGAATGATGTGGTTTGAAGAGCCCTGAAAACATTAAGAATGATCCTGTCATAAGAACCAGTGATTCCTCTCCTAGGCATCTATCCAGAGAACACAAAATCATTTTTAGAATGAGGTCTATTCAAAGTCATCTCTGTTCATGGCAGTGCTGGTTGTAATGATCAACATTTGGAAATGATCCAAATGTCTAACAAGTGGATGATAAAGAAATGATCAAGAAAACTGTGGCATACATCCATAATGGGATACTATTGGGCTCCCGTTGGGGGAGGGGGGCTATCTAGGGTCCAGACCTCTAAGCGTGACCATTCCACTGGCCACCTGAGATGGGAACCAGTGAGAATCTGGCCTGAGGCAGCAGGGTGGGTACACTGGGATACCTTTGTGACCGTGGCAAGAGAGGAGACCAAAGATCACCCCAGGAGACTATGGCGGCGAATAGTCTGTTTATTGAGCAGCAGAGCAGAGTTTCCAAAGGGTGGTAGGAGAGGCAGTTTGTTTATACCTAATATGGTTAAGGCACCAGGAGGTTAAGAAAGGGTGAGGGTTTTTCCAGTAACTGCTGGGTGGGTGGTCTAGTACGTTCAGGGGGTGAGGAAGTGAGATTATCAGCAGGAGCACTGAGAGAGAGGGAGGGAGGGTCTTTGCATGGGCAGGGGGAATTGTAACATATATAGTCAGAAGAACGGGAGACAGGGAAGAGGTGAGGGGGCTTTTAGTAGCTGAGTAAAGGGACTAACCGGTTTGAGAACAAGGAAGTGAACCTTTGAATGTGGGGCCCTTGTGGGGCCCTTGTAGGGCTGGGGAGACTGATAGGGGGACAGAACCCAGAAAGCTAAGGCCCTCCCCTGCTCAACCCTTTGTGGGGAAGACTGAGGAGGTGGCTGTACTTTGAGGCACTCATTTTTCATAGGTGGTCCACATCATGCTCAACCTCAGTTGCCCACAGGATACTATACTACACAGCCGTAAAAAAACAAACAAACAAACAAAAAAAAAAAAACTTCAGTAGATTGTAATCTACCACAGCAAATTTGTGGATTTAAAGAAGAGGGGAGCAGCACTCAGGTAAGAATTGGGAATCTAGCTCCCATGGAGGAATGGGATGACAGTTTGGGACAGTGTAAGATGTACTGACACCTAGCTTGGGGAAATGTGGAAAAGTACTTTCCTGGCAACAACAATCCTGTAAATGAACATGTCCTCAATAAAGTTATACTCAAGTTGAAAAGAAAGAAAGAATCAAGGGGCCAGGCGGTGGCGCACCTGGTCAAGCGCTCACATTACAGTGCACAAAGATAAGGACCCAGGTTTAATCCCCCAGTTCCCACCTGCAGGGGTACAGCTTCACAAGTGGTGAAGCAGGGCTGCAGGTGTCTCTCTGTATCTCTCCCTCGCTATCTCCTCCTCCCCTCCCAATTTCTCTCTGTCTCTATCTAATAAATAAATGAAAATTAATTTTTAAAAAAAGGATCAAGGATATTTTCTAAAAATGTCAGTGTGACAAGACTGAGAAGTCCTCGCTTTCCAGACCCTTAAAGAGAACAAGGGTTTCTGCTGGTGCTGCTAGTGTAGGCGCTGGCAAGGGTGCTTCTGAGGACACATTATGAGGGGAATGCAAGCTCTATCTATTCTTTTTGTTTGTTTGTTTTAGTTTCTTCCCATCACCAAGTTTATTACTGGCACTCATGCCTATACAACTCCACCACTCCTAGAAGCCATTTTTTTTCTTTCATTTTGATAGAAAGACAGAGGTACAAAGGGACAGAAAGAGGAGAGACACCAGCTGTACTGCTCCTGCCAGTGGGGACTAAGGAGCTTAAGCTGCCCACCCCACAGGGTCTGCTCTGTACTAGATGAGTTACCACTCAGCCTTGTCATATATATATATATATACATATATTTGCCTCCAGGCTTATCGCTGGGGGCTGGGTGCCTGCACTATGAATCCGCTGCTCCTGGAGGCCATTTTTCCAATTTTGTTGCCCTTGTTGTTGCACTTGTTATAGTTGTTATTGTTGTCATCACTGTTGTTGTTGTTGGCTAGGACAGAGAGAGATCGAGAGAGGAGGGGAAGACAGAGGAGGAGAGAAAGATAGACACCTGCAGACCTGCTTCACTACTTGCGAAGCAACCCTTTGCAGGTGGGGAGCTGGGAGCATGCTGGCCCTTGAGATTTGTGCCCCCGTGCGCATAACCTGCTGTGGTACCACCCAGGCCCCTGTTCTGTATATTCTTATTTGTCTAACCAAAGACAATAAATAACATATACACACATCATCACAGAGTCTGTATGTATACTAGTATTACACATACACACACGTAAATATTAAGTAATCACAGAATATTTCTGGGTAAATATACTTTAAAATCCCTAGCATTGGTTGCTTCTGGAAACTGAAATAAGAAATTTGAAGATTCACAGCAAGAGTAACACTTGTATTATATTTTATTCACTTTTTTATTTTTTTGAAGTTTTAGCAGGCCAATAAGTTTACAGTTGAAAATTTAGATGTTGGTGGTTGTTATCTAAAATGAGTAAGATAAAATAAACAGTGGTCTCCCTTTCCACTGCCGTTCTTTTTCATTAATAAAAAAAAAAAAGTATGTCAGAACTCTTGTGTAAGTGGTCTCTGAGGGAAGGCCTAGCTATCATTTTTTTCTTTATTAAAAATACATAAAAATTTTCTAGGAAAGTCTTTGTTTTAAGCTTTATTTTCCAAATGCTATTATTCAGTGTGTCATTGCTAGGATGGTTTTTAGTGTGGGGGATTTTATTGTGTTATAATGACACTTTGGAGCAGCTGAAATGATGTCAGCCAATGAAATTTGGCTTTCAAGTTGAGTCATTGAGCAATTTCCTTTTGGGGGCTATCAGAGCTTTTGTGAAACATTATGACAGGTTAGTTGCCAATGTATATCTAGCTCTACTTTGACTTACAGTGGGGTCACATCTCTGTAAGTTCATCCTCAATTGATAATAGTCCCAGTGGAAAGTCTACTTAATACACTTAACCTACAAAATACCACAATCCATCCTCATGTCCTGTAAACATACTCAGAATAAGTATGATAACCTACTACTGAACAAAGTCAACTTATATAAAGAGCATTTTATAATAAGGTGTTGACTATCTTGTGATATTTACTTAACACCATACTGGAGTTGAAGAAAGAATATGTGGAATATATAACTTGTTGACCTTTCGGACTGCCTGAGAGCTGTATTTCACTACCATAGCTCAGCATTAGGAAAGAAGTGGAACTACATGCAAATTGCTAGTCCTGGGATGACTCAAAATTCAGTCTTCAAAGTCTAACTTCTGTTTTAACTGTGTATTGCTTTTGCAACATCCTAAAATCATAAGTTAGAGACCATTTATAATTACATTAAGATTTAAAGAAGTCTTTCTTTCTCAGAGTCCTTTGCTTAGGTGAAATATACCAGACACAGTTCAAGCGCTATTCTATGTTTTAGTTTTCTGTCATGGTTTCTCAAGTTTTGGGAAAAAGAGTACAGGATTTCCCAGTGGAGGGTAATGGGCTGTATAACTCTGGTGGTGGGAATATTATGGAATCATACCATACCCCTCTTATCCCACAATCTTGTCGGTCATTATTAAATCACTAATAAAAAAATTATAAAAAAGAAAGAAATTGAGTGAATGTGATACCCAATAAAGGGGAACCTGTTAAAAGGTTATTTGGATAGATCAAGTACTAAGAATATAAATGTGTCAAGATGAATGGCAAAATGAAAGAATAACAACAAAATCTGAAGAAGAAGAAGAAGAAAACAGGTTTGGGGCTGCAAGAGAAGAAAGGCAGGTAGGGAACTGGAGGGGTTGGGGGTGGGGGGAGAGGTTGGAAATGACATTGTTTTACCAACACCCATCATGGCAAGCTGGGAAATTTTACCCATGTGTCAATAACGGTACTATGACTATTAACCTCCCCCCTCCCAAATAAAATGATTAAAAAATAGAGCCAATAAAGTATAAAATTTTGGTTTGATTTTAAGGGTTCAGAACTCTAATCCCATTTTTAAGAATCTAATCTAATCCCATTTTTAAGAGGGGGTCACACACAGATGGGAAAGGCAGCGGTGGTGGAGGGGCGACCCCCCCCCCCCCCATGGAGGACAGAGGAGTCCCAAAGTGGCAGGAGAGCTGGTCGGCCATGCGGGCAGGCAGAGAGGCCTGAAGGCCAGAAGCTAGGTGTCACCTAACCTGGGATTCAACCTGGGATTCCTCATAGTCCATCTGACACAAGATCCTGTTGTTCTTCAGGAAGAATTTGTTTCCCACAAAAATCTCTGGTTGCACAGCTGACAGGCAAAGCAGTGGAAATGGTACACATTGTTCCGGGCCCGCATCACCATTTCGAAGGCCAGGATGAGCTTGCTACAGGCGCCACAGTTCCCTGCGGTGCCAAAGAGCCTCAGGTGGTAATCGCGCTGGCACAGGATGAGCTTGGCCTTGGTGGAGCCCACCTCCCCCAGGCGGCAGTCGCCCCAGGCACACTTGAGACAGTCCTCATGCCAGTACTTGGCAAGCGCCTACAGCAGGTAGCGGTCCTTGATCTTGCGGTTGCAGTTGTCCAGGGTCCAACACCATGATCCCGCGGCGCAGGCCACCCCAAGCCGGGCACAGGACTCTGCCGCCGCCGCCTGGGCGCCCCGCCAGCAGAGCTGGGAGCCAGGGACCCGGAGTCGGGGGTTGTCTTCGTTGTTTTTTTTCTTATTTATTTATTTATTTTATTATTTTTTATTTTTTACTTTTTAAAATATTTATTTTATTTATTTATTCCCTTTTGTTGCCCTTGTTGTTTTATTGTTGTAGTTATTATTGTTGTTGTCCTTGTTGGATAGGACAAGAGAAATGGAGAGAGGAGGGGAAGACAGAGAGGAGGAGAGAAAGACACCTGCAGACCTGCTTCACCGCCTGTGAAGCTACTCCCCTGCAGGTGGGGAGGCGGGATTCGAACCGGGATCCTTATGCCGGTCCTTGTGCTTTGCAAAACCTGCGCTTAACCCACTGCGCTACAGCCCGACTCCCCTTTTTTTTCTTTTTTTTATATATTTTTAATATTTATTTATTTATTCCCTTTTTGTTGCCCTTATTGTTTTATTGTTGTAGTTATTATTGTTGTTATTGATGTCGTCGTTGTTGGATAGGACAGAGAGAAATGGAGAGAGGAGGGGAAGACAGAGAGGAAGAAAGAAAGATAAACACCTGCAGACTTGCTTCACCGCTTGTAAGGCGACGCCTCTGCAGGTGGGGAGCTGGGGGCACGAACCGGTTTCCTTACTCCAGTCCTTGCGCTTTGCATCACGTGCGCTTAACCCGCTGCGCAACCACCCGACTCCCTGTCCTCTTTCTTTTTAATAATGATAAAGAACCAGCTGAGGGCAGAGCAGTTGCATACTCACTTGAACACACATGTTATTAAGCACAAGGGCCCTAGGTTCAAACCCCTTCTCCTCACCTGCAGGCCGAAAGCTTCATGAGTAGTGAAGCAGTGTTGCAGGTGTCTCTCTGTCACTTTCCTCTTCTATCTTCCCCCTTCCCTCACAAATTTACTCTGTCTTATCTAATAAAAGGAAAAAAAGGAAATAAATTTTAAAATGGCCTTAGAACAGAAACAAATAAGTAAATTTTCATAGAGTTTTCATTCCCTATCAACAAGCAAAGAAACACTCTAGAACTGTATGGCTGTGCAGTTTAAGAGAAAGAATACCAAGGAAATGGAGGTGTGGAATTGAGGTTTATAGTGCAGATATGAAATAATGTTGACATATAAAAGGCTATGTGATTCTATCAGCATTTATATTGTTCATATTTAAAATCTTCCCAGGCAGTAAATACTCGTTTTAATATGCTACTTTTTTTTTTTTTACTATGTAAAATTATAGATTGGCCTCTTGGTCATATAAGCCCTTCCAATCAAGCATCTCATTGTAATCCTGGCTCCCTCCCTTGAATTAGTTTTCACTAGTTGTATATTAAATACACAGCCAGTGCCACAGAGTTATGCTCTCCATCTGCAGACTCGGATATTTTCAATGGCCCTAGGAAGATTTCCTCTGGGTACTTTGAACAGAGACAAAATAGGCAATCGACTTTCCTGAAGCAATTATAAAGCTGGGTTGTTCAATTCTGTATGGTGACAATTCATTTGCCTTACTCTTAACTTAACATCAGTGCATATAAAGGCAATAAAAACTAGAGGCTCAGACTCAATCCTGGCATCGCATATCAGAACATTGTATCTTATCAAAAATATTTCTCAGGTGAAATAAGCAGCACATAGGAACAGAAATGCTTCAACCATAAATGTGACTGCCTAAGAAACAAACAAACAAACAAAAAGCACATTAACAAAAGCTCTACCATCTAGACAGTCAAAAAAGGCATCTGACATGCTCTCGAAAAGAAACACTTGGCTACTGCCAGCAAGTCCCCAAATTAAAATACTTATCAGGAGCCAAATAGTATGGATGACATAAATATAAGCACTTATCTCCTGTGACCACTACAATAGACTCCTAATTGACATCTTTTAATGGAGAATGGAGAGTCCTTCTGAACTAGGCTTTGCCAGCAGAGTTCTTTCAAAGGACAGTATAATCTGATCACACTCCAATTTAAGTCATGACACTTAAGTCATGTTCCCCTTTAAGACATGCCCCTCAGGGTAAGAAAACAAGACTTTCCATGCTCTTACCCATATTTCTCCATTCTGCACTTCTTTCCTTCTCACCTGACAGCAATACCTAAACAATTGCAGTTTTCCTGGGTGGTTCTTCCAGTCAATGCTGAGAAGGCAGAACTTGAGTGAGGACTTTCATATGGGTGTAAAATTTAAGATATTCAAAACCAAAGTCAGCTGATTCAAGATAAGTGATGTTTTGGGCTGGGAAGATAGAATATGGTCATGCAAAAGACTTCCTGCCTTAGGCTCTATAGGCCCAGGTTCAACAGTGTCTCTCATTCAAATAAATACAAATATTTTTAAAAGATAAATGATGTTTTCATAAACTATTGTTAAAACCAAAATAAATGTAAAAATACTCCAGAAAAATATCAAACTGTTTTCAGTCTATTATGATTTATCAATGTCAGAGATATTATTTATCTGCTTGTGATTATTTATATTACTTTGCATATCTGTTCTGTGTTTGTTCCTTTTATTTGTCCTTCAAAGACAGCTGAGAAGTTCTCTGAATTTCTGCTTTCTAGAAAGCACTGCAAGTTCACTTCTTCTAAATCACTGTGGCATTTTCTGTATGTTTCTGAACTCACACTTATCACTCTGCTTACTTACTTATTTATCACTCCACCTGCTTGAGTCAGAGCACTGCAGATTCCTTCTACACATATCTTATCCATTTCTTTTCTTATTTTGATCAGTATCTCTTCCAGTATAGTGTATGACAAATAGTGAACCTTTTGGACACTAGAACTCCACCCCCTGGTGTTAGGCCCAAGATTGAGTCATATTACATTGGAAATGTAACTATCTCACTTCCTAAAGTAGGTTACATTATAAAGCCAGAGGAGAGAAATTGTGCAGATGTAGCCAAGGTCACAAGCTTGTTGAATTTAATATAAATAAATAATCCCGGACAAACTTGACTTAAGAACAAAGTCCTGAAAAACAGGCTTCAGGTCTCTGAGTTGAGAGAGTGCCTTGATCACCTTAGGGACATGTTTTCATGAGTTCTATAGCTGTAAGGATATGCTAAAAAAAATATATCTGAGTGAGCTTGGGAGATAAACTTTAGATGACACCACAGCCCTAGCTAGTATCTCTACTGTAGCTCTGTGATGACATTAACAGATGAAGAAGGTAATTTGCTTTCTGATTCTTAATCATCTGAACTGTTTTAAGGTGCTGAATTGATGTAAATTAGTTGTACATACATAGGAAAATAATAGAGACCTCATGATAGTGGCCTCTAGAGGAACTCCATGCATGTAATTCATCACTTAGAGAACATCTAAATAAATTGATTTTTCTGAATAAAAAAGAGTTGTGAGTTTCTTATTCTCTGATAATTTAAATATTTCCCTAGTTCATAAGAAATGAAAAACTCCATTTTTTCTTGATTTTTATTAGTGATTTAATATTGATTTACTTATATACAATTAATTTCTTAAGTTCTACCTGTAATTTATATTGCCTGATATTCATCTTTCTCTTTTTGGCTTATCTTACCTAACATTATTCCTTTGAGACTCATCCAAGATGAGCTAGAGGAGATGACTTCATCATTTTTAACAGCTAAATAGCACTTCATGGTGTGTATATATAGCTTGACTTTCTTAGTCACTATGCATCTAAGATGTCCTTAAGCATCTGGGTTGCTTCCAAGTTTGGGCTATTGAAAATCTTGCTGCCTTCAACATTGGTGTACACAAAACACTTTAGATAGGTTTTATTTATTTATTTATTTATTTATTTATTTATTTATTTATATAAGTCCCCAGGAAAGAAATAGTTGGATCATAGGATAGGCTCACCCACAGTGTTCTCAGAAATCTCCAGACTGTCTTCCAAAGGGGCTGAACCAATTTACATTCTCACCAGCAGTGTAAAAGGGTTCCTTTAAAAAAAATTTGTTTATAAAAAGGAAACGTTGACAACATTATAGGATCAGAGGGGTACAACTGCGCACAATTCCCACCACCAGAACTCTGTATCCCATCCCCTACCCTCCCCTGATAGCTTTCCTATTCTTTAATCCTCTGGGAGTATGGAACCAAGATCATTGTGAGGTGCAGAAGGTGGAAGGTCTGGCTTCTGTAATGGTTTCCCCGCTGAACATGGGTGTTGACAGGTTGATCCATACTCCCAACCTGTCTTTCTCTTTCCCTAGTGGGAAAGGGGTCTGGGGAAGCGGGGCTCTAAGGCACATTGGTGGGGTTGTCTGTCCAGGGAAGTCTGGTCACATCCTGCTAGCATCTGGAACCTGGTGGCTGAAAAGAGAGTTAACATACAAAGCCAAACAAATTGTTGACCAGTCATGGACCTAAAGGCTGGAATAGTGCAGATGAAGTATTGGGGGATTCTCCATTTTGTAGACAGCTAGTAGGCATATTTTAGTTATATTCCAAAGGGTCTTTAGCTATACTAGTGTTTTTGTTTTGTTTTTTTTTCTTGCCTGAGCCTGAAATCTGATATGCAGGTAGATCCAAGTTATTGTCTGGGGAGATAATGTCATGGCTGGGAAAAGGACCAGAAATCTAGTTCAGGGAAGAGAGCAGCTCCTTAATATGGGAAAGGGGTATAAATATTGTTGACTGTAAACCCTCTCAATTTGATGTGATCTGGGGCCCATAATTAGCTTAGGAGCCTGTATTACCTCTGCATCCCTCTAGATCTGAGCCTACATTCTATGGTCATGAGTAGGGACATTCTAAGCTGCCCCGGTATTGACCCATCTTCCTCAGGTGTAGCATACAGTATGTTGTCCATCCTCCCTTCAGAGGATGGAACATTCTCTACTATTGTTGATCCAAGTAGAAGGCAAGGTCCTATGGGGCCCACAAAAGGGTCTATTTTGTTGTTCCTGATAGATGTGACCGGTAACAATGGAGAGAGGGATTTATTCGAGTTCTAGGCCCATCAAGTCTGTTTGGGAATCTCAGGACTCCAAAGGGTTCCTTTTTCACCATATCCTCACCAACACTTGTTGCTTCTGTCCTTTCTTCAGTCTAAAGCTCTCCCAGCTGAGCTATTGAAGCACCTGGTGCTTCTGTCCTTTCTAATGTACAAAATTCTAACACATGCAAAGTGGTATCTTATTAGTGTCTTGATTTGTATTCTCTGATAATCAGTGAGTGTTAAGATTTTTTTTTCTTTTAGAAGACTTACTTATTTACTATGAGAGAGAGGGGGGAAAAATGAGAGAGAAAAGATGCAAGTAGTGGTTAGGTCTGGCATACACAGGTGCTGGGGATTCAACCTGTAGTCTCTGAAGCCTCTGGTATGCAAATTACATTTCCAGCACATTTAGCTGTGCTCCAATCTGCATTTTTTTTTTTTAACACAGTGAGTGACAAGGTAGAGGGTCTGGATGAAGGCAGCTACAAATACTAGCACTGCAAGAAGCTGATTGCTACCATGGCAAAGGAGATGAAATACTAGGGCTGGAGGTCACATCTGGTAAATCTACTGATCTTGCTAATTGATGAAACGGAACTAGGAAATCTACTGGAACAGTAGATGTGGCACATGTGGTTTTGCTGTCGATTTGGCAAGCCTTTTGTTGCCTGAGAATGGGAAGCATGTTGCTAGGCATATGCTATTGTCAACAGACACTCCAAGAAGCCTATTATTTAGTATCTTTCCTTGCCACTAAACTCCATGTTATCACTCTTTAGTAAAGGGTTTGAATCAGCAAATATGTTCCAGATTAAATATATATATATGTTATATATATATATATATATATATTATAAATGTAATCCAAATTGGAGCTAAGTAGAGAAATAACAGCAAGAAAAAAAATAGAACAAGAATTAAAATGTGTGTATGATTAATGTATTAGATTAAGTAAAAATAATAATAATCAGGTCAGCTAAATTGCTCACATGGATAATGTGTGAGACCAACCTTTGAGCCTTTGCCCAACTGCTTCAGTGATGCTGTCTCTCTTTCCCTCTCTCTTTCTGGCCTCTGTCTCTGTCTAACAAAAATGGACAGGAGGAATTAATGTTTTACATTCAACAGTAAATACAATAGTTTGTACATGCATAACATTCCCCAGATTCCCATTTAACAATACAACCCCCACTATGTCATTCATCATCTTTCATGGACCTGTATTACTGTTGAATGTAAAACATTAATTCTCCAATAGAAATAAAAAAAAATATGCACAGGAAAAAAAATGGACAGGAAATATTGAAAGACATAATACAAGAAAAAATTCCAACAACAAAGGAATACCTAAATTTAAAGAATATAAAAGGGACATTATAGCTTGAGAGATCTGTATACAGGAACAATACAAAGAATAAGTAATGAAAATTATAAAAAGTAAACAATAAAATGCACGTCAGAAATAAGATACTTAATTTACTTAGGTAAGAGTAATTTACTTAGGTAAGAGGGAAAGTTAGATATATATACAGATATATAGATATAAAGATATAGACATAGATAAATAAAGATAGATAAAATGATAATCTGTTGTGAAAGTCAAAAGCAATGCAATTTTCAGATTAAAAAAGTATGCCCAAAATTTTGCTGAACTGGGGAATACACACTCATGAGACCTTTGTGGGAGGAAAAAAAAAAAGCAACTTGGTGGATGGCATTCTGGTGAAGCAAGTCTGTGACAAGATAGCAGTAACCATAAGAGTTGAGACTAAATGCTAAATTTGTGGCAAGCCTACATACGTCACTTCAGGTATGTGAAGTCTTTTCAAGAGTTTCAGGCTCTGCAGGTTCCTGAGGTGTTCCTTCCAAATTTTATTTTTTATTGTTATTTCTTTATTTACTTTTATAAAAACAATGCTCAGCGCTGGATTATAGTGGTACTAGGGATTGAACCTGAAACATCAGAGCCATAGGACCTTGTCTTTTTGCATAACCATACCCAACCTCCTTCCCATTTTAGTTTTATGGAGACTTCCTTAAGAGTATGAAAGTTGGGGCATCGAGAGGTAGCACAGTGAGTTAAGTGCACATGGCACAAAGCGCAAGGACAGGCATAAGAGTCCCGGTTCGAGCCCCAGGCTCTCCACCTGCAAGGGAGTCACTTCACAGGTGGTGAAGCAGGTCTGCCAGTGTCTATCTTTCCTCTTCTCTGTCTTCCCCTCCTCTCTCGATTTCTCTCTGTCCTATCCAACAACGAACGACATCAACAACAAAAATAATAACCACAACAAGGCTACAACAAGGGCAACAAAAAGGGAAATAAAATGGCCTCCAGGAGCAGTGGATTCATGGTGCAGGCACTGAGCCCCAGCAATAACCCTGGAGGCAAAAAAAAAAAAAAAAAAAAGGAGTATGAAAGTTGGACTAGGGAGATAACATAGTGCTTATGCCAAAAGACTTTCATGCCTGAGACTCTAAGGTCCCAGGTTCAATTCCCAAAACCACCATAAGCCAGAGCCGAGCAGTTCTCTGGTTTCTTTCTCCCAGTGTTTCTCTTATTAAAGTAAATTAATGTAATTATTTAAATGTATGAGTCAATGTCAAGACTTTCTTGTAAACTCTCTAGAACAGATACCTTTTTATACCTCTTTTATTATCCCTTAAGAAAGAAAGGCATTGTCTATGCCTATACCACCCTGAACCTTTCCAAAAAGCATAACTCTAGCCAATCCTATAATCTACAATCAATTAATTTTTTTAAAATGTACTGAGATGTTTAAACTTCAGTGACACCAACAGAGGAACATATGTTAGTGATGACTCTGAAATAAAATAAAATGGAATGACTGGTGACTAGGGGACAAATCTTTTTTGAAAGTCAGGTGGTTTCCAATTCTTTACTTTCAACAAATTGAAGAGGATCTAATCAATTTTCCAGCTAATAGATTTAAAATAATTTATGATCCAAGATGACTGTGAATTCTGGCAATAACTCTGAAGAAGATCAAAGAACTGAGAGTTATTGCTCCTTCTGTCCACATACACTGATTTATGGGAATATGACTTCTCAGCACTGACATCTACAAAAGCCAAAAATAGGAGAAAAACTCATACCATATCTATGTGAGTTTAGCATTTAGCAATGTTCACACAGAGAGACATGAGCCAGTGAAGGAATAAAAATGTATCAATATCATTAATACATGAAATTTCAATAAAATATTACTTTTGTACTTAATAATTATTAATCACAGTTGTCATATAATATACTGCTTTGATCAATGGGGTACTTACGACAATTATAATGACTTAATATAGAAGATAATTTTAGCACTTAGCATTCTTATGTTGTAGGGAATGCTTTAAAATTAAATCTTAATTTACATGCACAGTTTACTGCATAGACATATGTTAAGGTGATCAATAAATTCCTTTCAAGTTTAAGCCATATGAAATTAGGACAGTTTCTTCTAGGAGACTAGTTTTAAAAGCAATAATACTCCTGTTTAATTTAAAAGGTCTTGTGTATTTTTACTAACTATTGGCAGGAACTTATTAGGAGGTATTATTAAGAAAACTGTAAATGGAACCTAGCAGCTTAATTTAAAATGATATTATTTCTTCTATGCAGAAAGTGATGTCTATAAAGTTGCGTAAGTATATGGCCAAAAGAGTTCAACTGTGAACTGAACAGTTTACAAAAAAAAAATTCTTAGTGTCAGTAACTTATTTTAGGGATGCATACATAAAACTGTATCAAGGAGAGGCTGGGAGTAGTACACCTGGCAGAATGCACATATTACCGTGTACAAAGACCTAGGTTCAAGCCCGAGGTCCCCACTTTCAGGGACTAAATCTCACATGCGATAGAGTACTGCTATAGGTGTCACTCCTTCTTTCTTTCTCCCCCATTCTATCATTCTTGTTTCTCTTTGCCTCACCCTCTACAAAAATAATAATAATAATAAATTAAATAAAGGCCTTCGAGAATGTTGGAACTGTGCAGGCACAGAGCTCCAGCCATAGTTCTGGTGGCAATAACAAAAAATAAAATAAAATAATAAATAAAATAAAATAAAGAGGACTGGGTGGTGGTTCAACTGGCAGGTAGAACACACATGTTACCATGTACAAGGACCTTAGTTTGAGCCTCAGGTCCCCAGCTTCAGGGAAGAAACTTCACAAGCGGTGAAGCAGTTCTGTGGGTGTCTTTCTTTTTCTCTCCCGCTCAGTCTTCCCCTCCACTCTTCTGTCTTTACCTCAAATCAACATACAAACAAATAAATAATAATATCAGAGATAGTTGGATATCATTTTAAAACTTTACGCTTTGTCTCTGATTCTTCTTCTTCTAGCGTTTGCCCTTCTTCCGTAGCCAGTCAACTGCATCAGGTTGAAAGCTGTCAGGAGCTGCTTGTTGCTGGCTTTGAAAGTGACTGGGATCCATGTGGATTCAGTCGGCTAGGAAGGATCGTCAGTTTCCCCAATGAATGGGTACTCACGGGATGCACCACGAGAAGGTCGATCCAATGCAATGATTTGATTTACCCATAGAAGATAACTTCAGCTATATCTTGTACTTACCATCATGCTCTGTAAGAATCACTCCAACGGACCCCATCACAGGCTTCCATTCATTCCTTACCACCAAAATGGCTGTTATATGGCATGTGCCTGACAAAAAAAACAGTGTACTGATGTTGTTCATTTTCTCCCCTTTAAAAAAAAAATATTAATAAGAAAGGTAGGAGAGGGGGGGTGCGGAGAGAAAGAGAGAGAGAGAGAGAACCAGCTATCATGCTGATATATGTGCTGTTAGAGATTGAATTTGGAACTTCATGCTTGAGAGTTTGATGTTTTATCCACTGTGCCACCTCCCAGACTACTCCATTTTGTCCTTTATTGCAAATGATATTCAAGTGAGTTCCAAGGAATTCTGGGTAGGTGCCAGTGGAACATTTCTTCTGCCAAGAAATGGCTTCTTTGATCATCTAACCATTATACTCCCCTACCACTGCTATAGCACATAAGCATGGCTGTACCAGATGCAATCAGAGCTCAGTTTTCCTGAGTATTCTCCATCCAGGAGTGGGCATGGAGGGGGGCAGTTTCTGCCTTTAGTCTTTCAGGCATCAATTATGTTTGCTACAGGAGGAGATGATTCAGATGTAATTTTAAAAATACCTTACTTAAGTTACTCAGGAAATAGCTTAATTGGTAGAGTATCAGACTTGCATGACTGAAGTTCATGATTTGACCCCAGTCTAACATATACCAGAGTGTTGTTCTCTCTCTATCTCTCTCTCTTTCTCTCTCTCTCTGACTGACTCTCTGTCTCTCTCATCTCTCACTCAAACAATAAATGAAATAGACCTTTAGAAAACTCTTCCTTTAAAATGTTCACAAGGATTTCTGATCTGGTTATTTTACTTTATCCAAAGAATTGGATAAGCATGGAAGACTGTGCCCCATCTTTGCTACTAGAGACAAAACTCTATTAAAACAATTCATGGGCTGAGGAGATAACATCATGGTTTATGCAATATACTTTCATGCCTGCAGCTTAGAAGTCCCAGATTTAGCCCCCAACATAATTATAATCCAAAAGCTGAATTAATCAAAGCAAATAGAAAGAAATCTGAATCAATCTTTTAAAATATGATATTTTCATTTTATGAGAGATAATCAAACTTTGGGTCTCACATATAATGTACTCTACCTGCAGAGTAACCTCTGGCCCTCAGAGATCCTCCTTTTTAGGGCCCAAAAGGAAAACACAATATATCCCCTTTACATAAATGGAAATATGTCACAAATGCCTCAAAATTGAACCAACTGTTCAGCCGTCTGTCTGGCTGGCTGGCTTTGAAGACACCTTGCAGTCTTGTCAGGGTGGGATACAGTAATCTGTAGGTAGGATAGCATAACAGCTCTTGATTATCCTACTCTTTTCCACTTCTTCAAATCCATTTAAAATGATAGTGATTTTAATGCTGAATTTTACTTAATTATTTTTTAATGCTGGATTGTAAAGATGTTTAAAAAAATAATGATGTTAGGATGACAGGAGATAGCTTATGGAGTTGAGAGCACACTTAATAGGCCCAGGTTCCAATCTCAGGCCACTACAAGGCAGTATTTAGTAGAACGGGGGGAAATTTCTAGAGTGGTGGTACAGTGGAGTGGTGTCTTTCCTCTCTGTCTTTTTCTGTCCTTCATTACCTCTCTAAAGAAAAAAAAATTAAAAAGAAACTCAGAAATAATGGAGTAACACAGGTATGTCATCCCATGGGACCCTGGCTACAAAATAAATACATATACAATCCAATTTCACTCAAACACACACACTGAATTTGAATTCTCTACCTTTGCAATTGAAAAATATGTTCACAAAACTCTGCACACATAAAATGTACCCTGAAGTGTTACAGGCAAGAGGAATCAAGATCAATACACAACAGTCCCTGCTTTAAATAACTCATAGTCTGGGAGATAAATTGATACATTGCAGATTTATCACTCTAAATTTTGAATTTATAATTGTAAATCATAAACAGCAAATGTCTAAATTATAGTGCATCAAGAGTCTGAGAAACGATAATAATAATCATTTTCTACCACTGATTCTGTTCTTTCAATGGAGAAACTATAGAGTCAAGCATGTGACTTCTTGTATATGTTTCTCCCAAAGGTGTCTCTAAGTCAATCTTATAATCTACAGCAATTGAAATTGAGGAAGAGAAAATAGTAGTCAATTTTACTTCATGAGGATGTGTTTATGGCAATAAAAAATAATGAATGTATGTAAACTACCTAGTGTAGCTTTTTATACAATGTAAGTGTCTAATAAATGACAGGCATTCATAGATGCTCTTGTAACAAGCCAATCAAAGTGGTATATGGGAGTGAAAAGAGACTAGAAGTAATGGTAGTCTACAAAAAAGAGGGACACCGGACAGGGAGCTGGGCTGTGGAGCACCAGGTTAAGCACACATATTACCAAGCACAAGGACTCAGGTTTGAGCCCCCACTCCTCACCTGCAGAGGTTCCACTTCATGAGCGGTGAAGCAGATCTGCAGTTGTCTATCTTTCACTCCCTATACCTCCCTGTCCTCTCTCATAAAAAAGAAATAAAGAAAAAAGAAAAGGGAGGAAATGGTCATCAGAAGCTTATTATTAGTGCCAGCACCAAGCCCCAACAATAATTCTGGCAGCAGTAAAAAATAAATAGTAAATGAAAAAGAAAAGAGAAAAGAAAGGAAAGGAAATGAGAGAAGAGAAGAGAAGAGAAGAGAAGAGAAGAGAAGAGAAGAGAAGAGAAGAGAAGAGGAGAGGAAAATTTCATACTGTCCTTTGTCAGCCATTGATGTCAGAGACTAGCAATCACGTATGATTGTTTCTTTTTCCTTGCCCAACATCTTATCTATTTAAAGTTCTCACTGATCCTACCTCCAAAAAAACACAAAACTATTTTTTGTACTTGTGCCTGTCTTATCTCTACTACTGGCAACTGAATCTTCAGTCATAACCAAGAGTAGTATGAAAGTTTTTCTCTGAGCATGTCTGTGATTTTCACATCTCCAGTCCACCAATCCCCAGTTTATCCTTCATACTGGTCAACATGCCTTTTTTTTTATAATGCATAATTTGGACCATTTCATTCTTCTGTTTGTGACCAGCATTGACTTTCTCTACTTACTTGGAAGAATATCTATCAAGTTTATGTCCTGAAGACATTGGTTTCCTTTCATTTCCTCCTACATATTGATTCCTTCTTTGGGAAGCCCATTGGTACCTGTGCCAGAGAACCTTCACCTAGATTTTGAATGGTCCTTCTTCTCCATGCTAGTCTCTATTTTAAACATTATCTTCTCAGGGATACCTTCCTTGATCACCTTAACTAAAAGACATATTCAGGTGTGTGTGTGTGTGTGTGTGTGTGTGTGTGTGTGTGGTGTCCATATTGATTCCAAAACCCCATCTCTTCACTCAATTTGCAAAAAAAGATATTCACTTACTTATTTTCAGGAAGATCCACAAGGTCAGAGATTATCTGTGTTATTCATCAAAGTTTATCTAGAGTCAGAATATTTGGCACATTCTGAAAGTAAGTGCTGCTACAGATATCTACTAACTGAAGAAATAAATAATGAATGCCTTGCTAAATGGATGAAAGAGACACCTCTAAACACCTGAGAAACACTCAAAACTGTTTTATCCACCAATACATAAAATATGGTGTAAGATGTAAGAATGATACTTTCTTAGGGGCTGGGTGATGGCACACCTAGTTGATTGCACATATTATCATGCACAGGGATCTCCTTGGTCCCCAGCTACAGGGGGAAAGCTTCATAAGTGGTGAAGCAGAGCTGCAGGTGTCTTTCTTTTTCTGTCTCTGATTCCTGTTTCTCTCTAATTTTCTCTCTACCCAATAACAAATAAGTAAACATATATTAAAAATTCTGTTTTTTAAAAAAGTAAGTTGTTGTGAAAGTCTAAAAATCAAAAGTATTAAATTATTGACTTTTGTTGCTATGAATAGTTACCATTGTTATCATTTTATCAAAACCATTATCTGATCCTAGATGATACAACTCTACTTATCAGTAAAGAGGTGTCAGCAAATATTGGCGACCCTTTTTGAAAATTAGAGCAGTACAATGTTCTAATTCAAATATTTCAGAGATCTTATATTGATAATTAAGCTGAGACATCACCACAAGTTGTCATGCCACAGTTCCCCCTTGGCAACCTAGATTTTATGCACACCTTGTTGAAAGCATTGAACTCCCTGGGGGGCTCTCAGTTCTGCTATCTGTAAAATGGGGCCTATTTTTACAAAGAGTTCTGGACAATAACTAATTAATGAAAATAATTATTAATTATTGAAAACAAAGCTGGCAATGAGGGGCTAGTGACATGTTGTTTCTAATGCAACACAGAGGTCAGCATTTTATTTTATTTTATTTTATTTTATTTTTTGCTTTCAGAGTTATCTCTGGGGTTTGGTGCCAGCATTATGAATCCACTGCTCCTGGTGGCCATTTTTTTTTCTATTTTATTGGCTAGGACAGAGAGAAATTGAGAGAGGGGGGAAGAAAGGGGGAGAGAAAGAGCGACAACGGCAGATCTGCTTTGCCACTTATAAAATGGCCCCCCTCCAAATGGGGAGCCAGGGACTTGAACTGGGATCCTTGAGCATGTAGTATGTGCACTTAACCTGCTGCACCACCACCCAGACCTGAGGTCACTATTTTATGTTGTACTCTTTGGCAAAAATTTAACAAAATGAATTTGGAACGTTTTTGTAGAAGTTCCAGGCAGGTTCTTTCATTGAACTTACAATGACCCTGGGGGCTGGAGGGAAGAAATCAACCATTGTAAACAATATGTCTCTTTCAAGAGTGATACAATATTTCCAGTCATCCATTAATGTGACCCTTTGGTAATTGAAAGATGTTAACCGGTAAACAACAATCATGCTAAAAGTATCCTATGTTAGTAGAGACTTTTCTTTGATCACCAAAGTTCAGTGATTTTGTGACCCTGATTCTGACTTCCTGATGCCCTTGTTACTCATCTAGATCCTGACAAGCTCCAGGAGACTTTCTCTCAGTAAGCTTTCTTCTCACGGATGTTCAATTCATTCTCTAAATAGACACTTTAAGCAGATCACTCCCCAGACTAAACCCCTTAGTACTAGTCACCCTCAAAGACTTCCTAAAGACATTTCAAAATAAAATCAGGCAAACAAACAACCTCAGCTTACACCACAGATTCTCTTTCTCTTGATTTGGCTCAGTTTGGTCTGTGTCTTTCCTTCACATCCTCCAAGCTGAAAACTGAATGGAAACTGTGTCTTATCCTCACTCCTTACTAACATTTCTACTGACATTTCACTTTCAACTAAATAAAACCACTTCTCTTAAACATTCAGTAAAGTTTACTGACCTCCTTGCCTATGAGTTCCATGACTTCATGACTCCTCGATCAACCATTTCATGTTTTTGAGTTTAGATAGGTAGATAGAAAGGCACCACAGTGTTGATACTTCATCGAGTACCTTGGCTGGAACCCAGGGAGGACACATTGTGAGATACCTATCCTACCAGGTGAACTTTCTTATACCCCTCATGTTTCTGAATTCTTGAAATTTCTGAAATTTTGTTTTCTAAAGAGAGACACCTAGGTGGGGGAGAAACCATAATGGTTATGCTAAGAAATATCATGCCTGGGGGTCGGGCGCGGTGGGTTAAGCGCATGTGGCACACAGAGCAATGATCGGCGTAAGGATCCCAGTTCGAGCTCCCGGCTCCCCACCTGCAGGGAGTCGCTTCACAGGCAGTGAAGCAGGTCTGCAGGTGTCTGTCTTTTTCTGCCCCTCTCTGTCTTCCCCTCCTCTCTCCATTTCTCTCTGTCCTATCCAACAATGAACAACATCAACAATGGCAATGATGATGACCACAGCGAGGCTACAACAACAAGGGCAACAAAAGGGGGAAGAAATGGCCTCTAAGAGCAGTGGATTCATGGTTCAGGCACCGAGCCCAGCAATAACCATGGAGGAAAAAAAAAAAAAAAGAAATTTCATGTTTGAGGCTCTGGGAATCTTAAGCCAGAACTGGGTAGTGCATTGATATTTCTTTTGCTCTGATTCTCTATAGCTCTCTCCTTAAAATGGACCTACCTTATTATCCTAACATTTCTTTACTAGGGATGTATCCTAAGGAATCAAACACACACATCCAAAAAGATTTGTATATGTCTATGTTTATGTTTATAGTATCAAAGTGTGTAATAGCCAAAACCTGTTAGCAGCCTAGGTGTCCAAAAACAGATAAATGTCTGAGAAAGTTGTGGTCTATATACACTCAGCTATTAAGAATGGTAAAGACACCTTCTTCACCTAATCTGGGATGGAGCTTGAAGAAATCAAGTTAAATAAGATCTACCAGAAAGAGAAGGATGAATACAGGATGATCTCATTTATGGACAGAAGTTGGGAAATAAGAACAGGAAAGGGAAATACAAGTAAGAACTGAGTTTTGTGTTTTTCACCAAAGGAAAGGATTCTGAGGGGTGGGGGTTGGAGGGGATAGATTTCAGGACCTGTTGCATGATGGTCAAAGAGTGAGATTGTATTGCAGATAACTGAGAAAATTTAAACACGTATCAACAACCTCATTTACTATAAACTATTAATCCCCTCAATAACAATAGATAAAAATATAATAAAATAAATATAAAAACTAAAGATAAATCCAATGAGTAAAAAAAATAGTATCTTATCCAGAGGTGATAGAACTGTGAAGAAAAATAATATCTGAAAATATGAGGTAATGGGTGTGGTCGGAATAATGATAGAGGATTATGTTTGTAAGGTGGCCATGGTTGACTTGTTTGTACAAAAGCAAGTGGAATGGAGAAGTGAATAAATAAAGGAAAAGGTCCATGTATCTATGGTATCAGGGAGTTGAGGAGGACTTATAGGGTGAATTTCAGATAAAGGAAATGGCAATAAAGATAACCAGATGTGCTTGAGGAAATAGATGGAAACTCAGAAGCTGAGAAATATCCAGATGAGTGATAAACATGGCAAATAAAAAAGAGACAGATGGAATAGTAGGGGTGAAGAATGTAGTACCTTTTCCTAAGGTATGAAGTCATTGATGGTGTCTGGAGAGGAGAGGAGACATCTTTTGACTTAGTGTTCTAACAGACCATCTGAGTTGTTCTTCAGGCACTGACACTACAGCACTCTGCAAAGTTGATGCTATGTACTTCTCCCTGCACCACAGCCTCGCAGGGTCTCACACATAGACATCTCAGGCAATTGTAGATTTCACAGTGTTTCTAGCCACTGTCCTTCACTGCCCATTTTCAATGTTTTATGCATCCTGATATCACTTTTTGCTTACTTACAACAGAAAGGTGTCCAGTCCCAATTAAGAAGTTCTGAAATGATTTGCTTAAGGGAATCATTCTTTTAAAAAATATTTATTTTTTATATTTATTTTTTTATTTTCCTTTTTGTTGCCCTTGTTGTTTTTTATAGTTGTTGTAGTTATTATTGTTGTTGTTGTTGATGTCATCATTGTTAGATAGGACAGAGAGAAATGGAGTGGGGAGGGAAAGAGAAAGATAGACACATTCAGACCTGCTTCACCACCTGTGAAGCTACTTTTCTGCAGCTGTGAGCCAGGGGCTCAAACCGGGCTCCTTACTCCTGTCCTTGTGCTTTGCACCATGTGCACTTAACCCTCTGTGCTACCACCCAACTCCCATCTTTTTATAATCTGAATATGTATAATTTTTCCATAGCAAGTGCTAGAAGGGAAATATTTAAACGATTCAAGTGATCAACAACAACAACAACAAAAACTGCAATCCAGAGAGAAGTCTATACATGTTCTAAGGTAAGAAGCTATTTTCCTTCTTTTGTTAAGGTGGGGCATGATTTTTATGATCACCTGTTGAATTTATTCATTTCCAGATTATACTGTTATGTGTGGTATCTGTTTCTAGGAAGAGTTTCACTCCCGCTTTCTTAGAGTCAGTGGAGTCAATTCTAAAATGATTTGCAGATGAATCCCTGACACTACGTCTTCTTCTCTTATTGTGGTCACCCACATCCTCTTCCTTTTAACTTGTTTGCTATTCACCTATTATTGGGTCTTCAAGTAAACATTTTTTCAAATTCTCAAATTGTTTTTACTTTGTTTTAATGAGAATGGGATACAGAAAGAAAGATACAATTAGAGAGAGGAAACCAGAACACTGAAGTTGAATCTTGGAATTTAGAGCTTTAGTTATGAAAGTCCTTTGCACAACCATTATGCTGTCTCTCTAGCATTTTATTTTATTTTATTTTATTTTATTTTATTTTATTTTATTTTATTTTATTTTTCTGATAGAGGCAAAGGGAGGCAGGCAGGCAGAGGCAGAGGCAGTGGAAGAAACCACAGTACCAAATCCTCCTTCAATGAAATAGGGGATAAGTTTGAACCTGGTTCAAGTGTTTTGCAAAACAGTACACTATTCAAATGTATTATTTCTTTCCTCCTCAGAAATTTTGAAATATATATTATTGGAAGGGGAGCAGCAACTATTAAATGAAAGATCAAGTCTCATGTTTGATGCTTTCATTGATTTCAATGTCAGCACTAATTCATATGCTAAAACTAACTAACTAAATAAATAACCCACAATTTCCATTTTGTCTTGTTCATTCACATACATGTATCCTGACTTTGTTCAATGTGTTTTAGAATGATTTATGTTATTTCCTAGCATGTACGTTTCTGACTTACAATATGTATCTGACCCTTAATTATATATTCTACTCTGAGCTAGATTAGGTTACCATATAAATGAACAGATATCTAATAACATTGTGGGGGTCCTTGTGGTGACTTATATATACACTTTTATTCTTCACAAGTCTAAAAGTTAAGATTTCTCAGTAAATATTTAATGAATTGGTTCATTAATAAAATTCCACAGATCAATTGCTCATCCAGAAAACACAGAACATTCTTTTTTTTTAAATAATTGATAGAGGTATTTGGATAATTAAGGCAGAAGACAATAAACCTCTGAAACTATTTAGATTTTACAGTATCCAATGGAATGCATATCAAAATTACAATGAGGTATATATTTTCAATTTTAAGAACTGGCAAAGGTATTTTAAGTAATAATAGTCATTGTTGAAAAAAATTATAGTGGGAAAAAAACAACTTTAACTAGAGGGAGTATAAATGAGGACAACCTTTCTGAAAGTCAATTAGCAATAGGTATGAAGTAGTGCTTAAAACAATTCATAACTTTTCATTCTATTCCTAGGAATCTACCCTATGGGTATAATCAGAGATTAAACAAAGGGATGTCTGGGAAAGGATATTTCTTATAACATTATTCATAATAGCTCATAAAAAGCAAATAACAACCAATGAGGGAGAGGATAAATAATAGTACATATAATGAGATTTTTATGCAGTCATTAAAAATGATGTTTCAAAGAATATTTAATGACATGCAATATAACATGTAATGAAAAGCAGGCTACAAATCTAAATATAGAAATTCCAATAATTTTGTTAAGACTCTAACCAAATACAAAGAGAAAATAAAAAGACAAAATTGTATCAAATTCAGTGCAACAGATACAAAAATAAAAGGCAATATATTCCTTCTAATTTCTAATATATTAGAAATTATATTAGATGGAAATAGATGAATAACCTTACTCTTTCTGTATAGAGGTATCTGTTGGAGTTATCTTCTCCCATCATATTATAGTACCTTTGATATTTTTTAAGTACCATTCTGTAAATCATAATTTACTTTCTTGACCTTAATTTAACAACTTTTACTGTCATTCAGAAAATGAAAGTAATAGCAATTTAATTCTATCTTTCAGGTTGCCATTATCTTTTGGTTTATTTCAGCTTGTATTAGTAAATGTTTAGCTTCCAGTTATGTGTTAAATGTATTACTATAAGTATAGGAGCTTACTATACTTTTTCTTGTTATAAACAATATTTAGCATTACTTTTGTAAATAAAGATAATGCATATTATTAAGTTATAAATTTCATATTGCCAGTTGATTTTCACAGAGTATTTGTATTGAGTTTCTTTTTTAGTTAGTTTTATTTATTTGATACAGAAATTGAGATGGGAGGGAGATAGAGAAGGGGAGAGACATAGAGACTCCTGAAGCCCTGCTTCACCACTAAGATTTCCCCCTGCAGGTGGGGACCAGGGCCTTGAACCCAGGACCTTGCACACTGTGATGTGTGTGGTTAACCAGGTGTGCCACCACCTGGCTCCTGTACTGATTTTCTTCAAACTGTTATATCCTTAGTCAAACTATGAATTTGTTGAATAAGTATAGCTATAGAATGACTAGGATTACATCTCAGTTGATAATATTGGCATGTATGATGAAAATGAAATAAAAATATACCAAAGATGAAACTCAGGACTTGATAAATTGACAGGAGGAAATTCCTTGCTCAATAGGAAAAGAGTTAACTTTTCTTTTTTCTTAAAATTTTTTTAAAATTTATTTTATTTATTTATTCCCTTTTGTTGCCCTTGTTGTTTTATTGTTATAGTTATTATTGTTGTTGTCGTTGTTGGATAGGACAGAGAGAAATGGAGAGAGGAGGGGAAGACAGAGAGGAGGAGAGAAAGATAGACACCTGCAGACCTGCTTCACCGCTTGTGAAGCGACTCCCCTGCAGGTGGGGAGCCGGGGTTCGAACCGGGATCCTTATACCGGTCCTTGTGCTTTGCACCACCTGCGCTTAACCCGCTGCGCTACAGCCCGACTCCCTAGAGTTAACTTTTCAATTAACACTTACTGTGTCTTTCCAGACAATCAATAAAACAGTAAACCAAGCCATAACTTAAAAAAATTGTCAATTTTTATGGTGTAAATATTCCCATAGCAGGCGATTCCAAGTTCTCCTTTTTTAAGTGTCTTATGTATTTACTTAATGAGAGATAGAGATATATATTGAGATACTGAGACCTACCAGAGCACTTGTCAACTCTGCCTTATGGAGGTACTAGGGATTGAACTTGGGAACACAGAGCCTCAGACATGAAGGCCTCTTGCATACAATTCTAAGTTCTAGTATAGCATAACTGGATATATATTGGAAACAAATTTGCACTAATATTCTATTAGATAGTATTTCCATCAACATACATAATAAATATAAATGATCTCAAAAGTATAGGTAACATAAGGCAGTAAAATAATCAGAAAGCCATGAATTCTGAACAGTTCTTATATTGTCTTTGCAGAATTAATTTTATTTCAATAACTTGCAATTCAATCTTTGATAATTATTGAAATAAGGTTTCATAACCAAATTTCAAAATTGCTAAAGTTTTAGTAATAATTTTAATAATTTTTTGTTAGTGATATTAGTGATATTTTTATTAGTGAATTATTGACAAGATTGCAGTATAAGAGGGATACAATTCCGTATAGTGCCCACCATCAAAGTTTCCTATTGTCTCCCCTCCAATGGAAGAAATTTCCATATTCTTTATCCCTCTGGGAGTATGGACCAAACATCTTTATGGGGTGCAGAAGGTGAGAGGTCTGACTGTTGTAATTGATTCTCTGCTGGACATGGGCATTGGCAGGTCAATCCATGATCTCAGCCTGTGTCTATCTTTCCCTAGTGGGGTAGGGACCTGGGGAGGCGGGGTTCCAGGACACACTGGTGAGGTTCTCTGACCATGGAAGTAAGTTGGCATCATGGCTGCATTTGCAACTTGGTGGCTGAAAAGCATTAAGATATAAAGCAAAACAAATTGTTTAATAATCAGGAACTTAAAGGTAAAAGTATAGCACATGAAAGTTGGGTTCTTCATGTTGGAAGAAGCAAAGAAGGCTACTTTAGGAATATTCCAAGGGGCCTATGCCTTTACTAACTATTGCCTGAGTCCGACAGCTAGGCTAGGAGTGTTGTCCGGGAAGATGGTGTCAGAATTGAGAGTAGGACTAGAAAGCTGGGTAAAGGCAGAGAGAAGCTCCCAAAGAGGGGAAAACTGTATAAATAGCATTTATTGTAAACCCCTTTGACCTGACCTAGGGCCTGTGTCTATTGACATTTAGCACAGGGGCCGGGCAGTGGTGAACCTGATATTGCACACATATTCCATTCTACAAGGACTCAGGTTCATGCACCTGGTCCTCATCTGCATGGGGAAAGCTTTGTGAGTGGTGAAGCAGTGCTGCAGGTGTCCTTCTGTCTCTCTACTTCTCTGTCACCCCCTTCCTTCTCAATTTTTGACCTTCTCTATCCAATAAATAAATAAATAAAGCTGAATAAGAAAATTTAAAAATAAACATTTTTTATCTTTATTTATCGAATAGAGATAGCCAGACATTGAGAGGGGAGGGTGCAGCAGAGAGGAAGAAAAAACAGAGAGACACCAGCAGACCTGCTTCACCACTTGTGAAGCTTTCCCCCTGCAGGTGGGAAGGGGGTGCTTGAACCCCAGGTCCTTACGCATGGTAACACTTGTGCTCAACCAGTTGCACCACCACTTGACTCCCTGAAATGACTTTTAATTACCTTCAATTTTTAAAACACAAGTTTATGAAAAATTGATTTCTAGAATGACAATCCTTTTACTTTAGCATTTCAAAATTCATTTGTTTTTTCTTCTGATGTCATCACTTTTTATTTGTTTGTTTGAAAATCAACTATATTCCAAATTTCTATAACTTCTCCTTTGGGAAAAATATGTACTTTGTTCTCTTGCTTTCATTATGTTTGTATCTCTTGTTGGTTTTGTAAATGACATGCCTGTTCAATACTATTGTCATTTTCTCTTGCTCTCTTAAACTGGTACCTACGTTTCAAGTATGTTAGAAATCTTCATTGGATTTTAGGTCTGATGTATTCTCTTTTAAGATATATACAGTAGTTGCTTTCTTTAGCACCTCAGACTGGGTATTTCCTACTGTTCTATCTTCCCGTTCTCAGCTCCTATCTTCTTCTATGTTTAGTAGTCTACTGGAAGGATATTTTATTCTCTTGATGTCTGTTTTCTTTCTCAGTGCTTAGGTTTCCATTGTGTTTCCTCAATGTCAATATTACCCGATATCCTTAGCACATTAATCTTAGTTATTTAAAATTTTTGATTTGGTAACTCCAAAGTTCTTTTTTTAAACAAATTCTGTGCTACTTCTCTTGATTGTGGACACTTGGTTGTCTTGTGGTATTTGATTGTATGTTAGATATTGCATACGAACAATTTTAAAGAGTCTGATGCAGGGCCGGGGGTAGTGCATATGGTTAAGTGCATACATGACAGTGTTCAAGGACCTGGGTTCAAACCCTGGTTCCCACCTGCAGGCGGTAAGCTTCATGAACAGTGAAGTGGTAATACAGGAGTCGCTCTGTCTCTGTCCCTATCTTCCCCCTTCCATCTTGATTTATCTGCCTCTATCCAATAAATTAATGAATAGATTTTTTAAAGATGTGTGATGATGTTATTTTTTCAAAAACGTTTTAAAATTATTCTCATTAGCAAGAAAATGGTCATATATGTAAACTTATAACAAGAGCAGCTTTTATTTCTTGAACTAATTCCTACAGCATAGCTTTTCTACGGTACCAAGAAAACATGGTTTATATACTTAGAAGTCCCTTACAAAATTGCCCTGCATTTTATGTTTGCCACTAACCATTACAATACTGCCTACTGATGAGGCCAGGTGGTGGCACACCCACCCAACTGAATGCACATGCCACAATGCTCAAGACCTGCATTCAAGCATTTGGACCCACCTACAGAGGGAAAGCATTGTACGTGGTAAAGCAGTGCTACAATGCAGTCTCTCTCTCCCTCTCTCTCTCTCCCTCTCGCTCTCGCTCTCTCCCTCTCCCTCTCCCTCTCCCTCTCCCTCTCCCTCTCCCTCTCCCTCTCCCTCTCCCTCTCCCTCTCCCTCTCCCTCTCCCTCTCCTCCCTCCTCTCCCTCTCCCTCCTCCTCTCCCTCTCCCTCCTCCCTCTCCCTCTCCCTCCTTCTCTCTCTCTCTCTCTCTCTTTCTCTCTCTCTCCCTATACACCTTGCTCTCCTCTTAATTTCTCTCTGTGCATATCCATTAAAGAAGACATAAAATAATTCTTAAAAACTGCCTACATTTTGCTTCTAGTTTTTCAGTCTCTTAAAAATATCTACCTAAAATTCTCTCTTTCATATTATGGTTGTCTAGGTTTTTCTTTGTATCTTTGCATTTTATCCAAATATATCAGTTTGTTCTGGTGAAAAATTTAGTATCAATTATTTCATAAATCTAGGAACAGGTGTGATTAGGGGATTATATCTTCTGTATACATTAAAGATTTAGCTTAGTGTTGGTAAGAAGAAGATGATGTGAGTTTTTGGAATGACTGAGTGAGTGAGTAGCTAGACTATGGTGTTTATTTGCAGACAATTTACTCAACACTTAACTATGGTGGTTCTCATATTGCACCTGTTCAGGTATTTTATTTAGCATATTTTGGTTGCTACCTCAGATTTATCTATATCAGGATAGAGGGGACAAGTAAACTTTTGAATTCTTCATACAATATTTTATATAGCACATATCTTTCTCAAAATTATACGTAGTCCAATTTACTTTGTAAAGAAGATTCTGGAAAACATAACAAGCATGTAATTAGTAAGTGGATTTAATGAGATTAGTTAATACAGAAGCATAGTGCAGACGTTAACTTTGCCATCTCTTTAATAGTTAAGGAGACCATGGTACAGAATTCATTAAGTAGTCCATAGATAAGTTAGACTTCAGCTCAGATATGTTGATTCCAATATCCTACATGTAGAAAATAATAGATGGCAATGGTTTGTCTCTAAAAATAAACCTGAATCAATGCATGAATGCTTATTGCCTTTGCCATTCTTATTTGCTTCTATAAGTCTTCAATTAACCAGTACACTTTTTTCTCAAGTATGATAATACACTTTTACTTTAGCTTAGTACTTCCAAATCCTTTCTTTGCTTATCACCACACTTTCTGTAAAATAAGAGACCTTCAATTTGCCATTCAAACATTTCTGCTTAAAGGTACACTTTCAAATAGATCAAACTTAATTGCACTGTGGCCCTTAGCTAGCTCAAATTTCTCAATCAATTCAGCTCAGACACATTTTCTTTCAAAACTAAACAACTCCAGTTTTCTTAATCTCTTCTCATATGTTAAGTAATCCTTTCCATTCCATTTATCATTTCTGTTGTCCTATGCTCTCTCCAATTTAGCTGTAATGTTCTTCAAAAAAGGTCCTCTATCAGATGGTCACATGCCTAAAACTTCATCTTCTATGCTTATATTAGGCCAAGCAAGATGTCCTCATAGTTTCACTTTGCATGGCTATTATGAAATCCAAGTCTGTGGTATGTTAGCTGTAGTATTCTAAAGTTGTAGGAACAAATGCCGTTTTTTTTTAAATGTTAACATTTTTAAGTGAGATGGTATGTTACCTGAAAAATGAAAAACTGATCTTCAAAGTCCAAAAATCTAAGTCTTCTGCCTACAAAATGATTTATCTGATACACTAAAAATCTGCTTTTCAGTAGCAGTGGTCATAATTGTAAGTAAAAAAAAAGAATAGTAAGTTTCCTTTTCCCCAATAAGATAAACTCATTAAGACGTTAACTATTATTATTAGATTAAGTAAAGGCAGCTATGTTCACTGCTATACCATGGAACACTTTATTATCAGCTTAATGAAACTGACATGAATTCAAAGTCTCTATAATAAAGGGGTAGATTCACCATAATATGATATCTGCTTTAAATATTTAGATAAACAAAGCAAATGTTATTGAAAAATGTTGGTCTTTAGTACGTCAAAGCACTTATCAAAAGAGAAATACGGGTATAAGAAAAATCAATTAGAAAGCCCCTGAGTGATAAACAGCTTCTTTGATGCAAGGAGTAATTACTGTCTCCCAGAGCTGACCCAGAGAATCTCTGTAGGGAGTGAGTATAATAGTGTAGTTGGAGCCATATGCTATGGGCATATCTATGCACTGATGGAGAGGACTCATTTGAGAAGTAGTTGGAAGAAGTCATGTGGGCTTATGCAAAACATTCTTGCCATTCTGTTATAAAAAGCTCAGATTTGATATTCAGATTCTTAAGGGAAACATGGACTGGCAGGTTCAGAAATCAGTCGGGCAAAACAGCCTATTGTTTAGATTTGGAAATCAAATCCTTAACTGACACAAGCATGGTGAACATAGCAATACAGTCTCAAGGGTTTGGGAGATGAGTTTACAAAGTAGCTGAGGATGTCAATTGCACTTGGCAACTTGACTATTCAGAAATCAAGAGAACTACTATCTTTGTATTGATTACTGGTCAATGACACAGTAGTTATTTTACTGGTTTAAGGGGAAATGACAATGTAACAGCACTGGTAACTGAACATGTTGGTTATAGTCTGGTTTTAGATACAGAGGGGATCAATGGTTACCTGAGGACTCAATCTTTACCTACCTCTGAGCTCTGTTTTCCTCTGTATTGCTTCTCCTGTCAGATAGAGTCTTCATGCACTATGGTACGATTGCTTCTTCAGTTCCAAGGTGATATTTATCTCTGATTTTCTCAGCAACTTCAATGGAAAGAGTGTGTTTCCTTCTCAGTTGTTAAAAAAAAAATGTCCAGAATGAGTCTTATGGCTCATATATGCTAGACGTGGTTTATACTTCTATAGCACGACCTGTTTGGCCAGACATAAGTTAGCTCCAAACACCATTTAAATTGTCCACGTTGAAATTAGAGCATGATTATCTCTCCTTTCTAAAAAATTGAGTCTACAGAGAGGGATGGTTAGTGGTTTTTCAGAGGAAAATTTTAGTGTTGCTAAGACAAGAAAAATTAATGGAAAAAAGACAGATTAACCAAAGAACTGAAAGGATACATTATTCTAGGAAACCTATTAAGTATATCAAAAGTAGATGGTGGAACATTTTACATTCTACATTTAAATTATATATATATATTTTACTATTATAACTATTCCAGAGAGCTTATATGCTAATAAAGATAGAAATCTCAACAGATATCTTTGGTCATTTAAGGTTAGCTTTCTATCAACAGGATTATTTGTTCTAATGACCCTAGGAAATAACTCATGTGTTTTGCTTGCTAGCTTGTTTGTTGTAAGGAAGGACACTGTACTAAGTCCCATGCAATCGTTAAACAGAACTGGTAGGCAGTAATACTAGTAGATATTTACACATGAGAAAATGTGGTCACATAAGGTTAAAAAGTTGTTTGTGGTTTCCCAGCCATTGATGGCAAAACTGGGATTAAGGTACAAATTCCTAGGACTTTTTTTCTGTTATGCTGATCTCACCACTTTAAGTAAACAATACCTTCTGAAAAGTAAATTCTAGTTTTATAATCAAGTAGAAAACTCCTGAAATACCACATACTGCACTCCAAATTCATTTCTTCTGTTAGGTGATGGTCTTTATATTGGGTTGTTGGTAAAGTCATGATTCATTTTTTTATAGAATAACACAGAAAATACATCATGACTTTTCCAACACTCCCATACAGCCACTTCAAGACAATGGAGTTTACTCAGAACTTTATATATAGTTTGTTATAGTTTGGCAGTTATTGCTACAGTGTGCTATGTAGTTATTAGCATGGTCATTGCAACTGTATTGTCTGAGTTCAAAGTACACTTTTGAAGCATGTGAATTCAAATAAAGTTTTCTATTCAATTTCATCAAAAATTTGATAAGTGGAATACTTATACCTACACCTAGTAACCTTATGAGGGTTAAGTGAGTTAAACAGGAAAATTTCTTAGAACAGTCTCTCGTAAAAAAAATGTGGATCATATATTTAGCTTTATTATTACTCATTCCTCTCTTTATTGTAATTGAAAGTAAAGCATTATAACATCATTAGTAGGAACCTAGAAAATCAGAAATCGGAGCCTATGTGTTCTGATTAACCAAAAGATGAATATAAAGCAATTACTTTTCTTTTATTTTTTTTTTAATTTTTTATTTAAGAAAGGATTAATGAACAAAAACATAAGGTAGGAGGGGTACAACTCCATACAATTCCCACCACCCAATCCCCATAACCCACCCCCTCCCATGATAGCTTTCCCATTCTCTAGCCCTCTGGGAGCATGGACCCAGGGTCGTTGAGGGTTGCAGAAGGTAGAAGGTCAGGCTTCTGTAATTGCTTCCCCGCTGAACATGGGCATTGACTGGTCGGTCCATACTCCCAGTCTGCCTCTCTCTTTCCCTAGTAAGGTGTGTCTCTGGGGAAGCTGAGCTCCAGGACACATTGGTGGGGTCTTCAATCCAGGGAAGCCTGGCCAGCATCCTAGTGGCATCTGGAACCTGGTGATTGAAAAGAGAGTTAACATATGAAGCCAAACAATTTGTTGAGCAATCATGGATCCCAAGCTTGGAATAGTGGAGAGGAAGTGTTAGGGAGGTACTCACTGCAAACTCTAGTGTACTTCTGCTTTTAGGTATATATTTTGCAGTAGTTTATGGATATGTGTGCACATAAGCACTCTCTCACGGAAACTGGTGTATATCTAGGTTATGGGACTTTGTTAGAAAGTGAACTACCTGAGATGAAATTAGAGTGTACTATAAAAGGAAAGGTCTCACCCGAGTAATGAAGCTGAAGGGTTGTCATTCCACACGTGAAGTCTCTGGATACAGTCTGAGGTGAAGCATGTTGAGGTGGCAATCGTTGCGTTGGTTAGGTTGTGATCGGCAAATGCAATATTATTTGGTTTGGATTGGGAGATGCATACGGGAAAGTGGGCCCTATCCAAGGGTTCCAGGACTGGGGGAAGTAGGGGCTCTATAGTGGAGATGTGAGGTTCCTGCTGTCTTAGGGTTCAAAAAGACAATCGATAGTTAATATTATCATCACATTATTTGTTAATTGGGTTAACTTTGAAAAGTCCCTTTGTTATGGTTTGCTGTACAGTATCCGGTATCTTGTATATAGATGTGCTCTTGGATGCTTCTAATCTACTTGGTCTAGGCTTTTGAGAGAGTCCACATATCAAATACATAGCCTATATATTAAAAAGATTCAGTTTGTCTTTTGAGAAATTTTGAGACATACAACTGATTTTCCCCCTCTCATATTAATTAACTAGTGATTTATATGTCTACATTTTGCTAGGAGTGTACATAAACACCATTCCCACCACCAAAGGACTGTGACCCATCCCTCCCGCCCACTCCCACCCCCCACTGGCCCAGGAAGCTGCATGTCCACCCCTCACCACTGGGTTTTTACTTTGGTGCCCTACTTACAATTTGATCAGGTCCTGCTTTTAGTTTCCCTTTCAGATCTTCTTAGTCAGCTTCTGTTGATGAGTGGGATCATCCCATACTCATCTTTATCTTTCTGACTTAGTTCACTTAACATAATTCCTTCTAGCTCTGTCCAAGATGGGTCAGAGAAGGTGGGTTCATTGTTCTTGATAGCTGCATAGTATTCCATTGTGTATATATACCACAGCTTTCTCAGCCACTCATCTGTTGTTGGGCACCTGGGTTGCTTCCAGGTTTTAGCTATTATGAATTGTGCTGCTATGAACATAGGAGTACACACCTCTTTTTGGTTGGGTGTTATGGAGTCCTTGGGGTATAACCCCAGGAGAGGAATTACTGGATCATATGGAAGGTCCATGTCTAGCCTTGTGAGAGTTTTCCAGACTGCTCTCCACAGAGGCTGTACCAGTTTACATTCCCACCAGCAATGTAGCAGGGTTCCTCTGTCCCCACAACCTCTCCAGCATTTGTTGCTGCTGTCCTTTTTGATGTATGCCATTCTTACAGGAGTGAGGTGGTATCTTAGTGTTGTCTTAATTTGCATTTCTCTGACAATCAGTGACCTAGAGCAGTTTTTCATATGTTTGTTAGCCTTTTGGATCTCCTCTGAGGTGAATGTTTTGTTCATTTCCTCTGCCCATTTTTGGATGGGGTCATTTGCTTTTTTGGTGCTAAGTTTGCTGAGCTCTTTATATATTTTGGTGATGAGTTTCTTGTCTGATGTCTGGCATGTGAAGATCTTCTCCCATTCTGTGAGGGGTCTCTCTGTTTGTTTAATAGTTTCTTTGGCTGTGCAGAAGCTTTTCAATTTGATGTAGTCCCATTGGTTTGTTTCTGCTTTAGTCTTCCTTGCAATTGGGTTTGATTCATCAAAGATGTCCTTGAGGTGTATGTGGGAAAGTGTTTTACCAATGTTTTCCTCTAAGTATTTGATTGTTTCTGGTCTGACATCTAGGTCTTTGATCCATTTGGAGTTGATTTTTGTTTCTGGTGAGATAAAGTGGTTCAATTTCATTCTTCTGCATGTTTCAACCCAGTTTTCCCAGCACCATTTATTGAAGAGAGCCTCCTTTTTCCATTTAATTCTTTGGGCCCCCTTATCAAAGATTAGATGCCCATAGGTGCTGGGAAAAGCAATTACTTTTCTATGATTTTGAAAGCTCTAGTGGAGCTTGAAATATGCAAAGTCAAATATACACACGGGGAATTGATGACTACAGTTTATCCTCCAATCATCAGGAATGGATCTCAGCTGCAAAAGAACTTGAACAACTATAAGAACAATAACAACAATAACAAAAACAAAACAAAAGAAATCAGCATTCTGATTGGATAAACTCCATGACTCTGTCTTTAAAGACTTGGCTTCTATGTTTGCTCATTTGAGGTCATCTTATCTATTCCTGTCTCTTACAGAGGCTTACATGAAATAATGTGAATGTGCACCACAGACTGCAGGTAAACAGCATGATTCAGAGCTTAACTGGAATCCTGGGTAAGGCATCATTCTTTCTGTGTTACAAAATGAATACTACTTGCAACTAAGCATATTATTATCATAATAGATTTTTATTTTTTTGCCTCCAGGGTTATTCCTTGGCCTCGATGCCTGCACTATGAATTCACTGCTCCTGGCTGCCTTTTTTTTTTCCCCCATTTTGTTGTTGTTGTTGCTGTTGTGTTATCAGCTAGGACAGAGAAACAATGAGAGAGGAGGGGAAGCCAGGGAGGGGGAGAAAAAGATAGACACCTGCATACCTGCTCCACCTCTTGTGAAGTGACCCCTCTGCAAGTGGGAAGCTAGGGGCTTGAACCAGGATCCTTGCGTTTCACACTATGTGCACCAGTGTGTCATCACCTGCCTCCCTGCCTCCATCATAGTAAAAGTGATTTAGTTTCTCTGAAGTGTGTCATCCTTCCTGTCCTCTGTTCATGATTCTAAATTTTACACTAGCACCTTTGACTGGTTTAGTTAGGAAGCTTACTATGTGGAATGAGCCAAGCTTGAACCTTGAACCTTGTTGAGAACTCCATATAGTGACTTTCACAAGCAATAAAACCCTTTATGCTATAGAGTTCAAAAAGTTATGCAATCAAGGGATAGGGTTATCTAACATAAAACACAAAACTTCTACGGTGTCCTTTTTTAATTAAAATTTTAATAATAATCAACAAGATCATAGGATAAAAGGGGTACAATTCCACACAGTTCTCAGCACCAGAGTTCCATATCCCATGTCCTCCTAAGGAAGCTTCCCTATTTTTTTAAATCTCTTTATTGAGGAATTAATGATTTAAAGTAGACATTAAAATACAATAGTTTGTACATGCATAACATTGCCTACTTTTTCACATAACAGTTCAGCTCCCTCTAGGTCCTCCCCCGCCATCATGACCCAGGACCTACCCCCCACTCCCCCAATCCAGAGTCATTTACTTTGGTGCAACACATCAACTTCATTCCAAGTTCTGATTGGTGTTTTCCTTTCTGATCTTGTTTTTCAACTTCTGTCTATGAGTGAGATCATCCAATATTCATCCTTTTGCTTTTGACTTATCTCACTAAGCATGATTTCTACAAGCTCCATCCAGGATGTGGTGAAAAAGTGAATTAAAAATCTTTAATAGCTGAGTAGTAGTCTATTGTATATATATATATATATATATATATATATATATATATATATCACCACTTTATCAGCCACAAATATGTTGTTGGACACCTGGGTTGCCTCCAGGTTTTGGCTATAGAATTGTGCTGCTATTAACATATGTATACAGAGATCTTTTTGGATGGGTGTGTTTGGTTCCTTAGCAAATATCCCCAGGAGTGGTATTGCAAAGTCATAGAGTATATCCACTTTAAGCTTTTCTGAGAGTTCTCCAGACTGCTCGCCACAGGACTTGGACCAATTTACATTACCACAAGCAGTGCAGGAGGGTTCCTTGACCCTCTAACCTCTCCAGCATTAGTTGCTGCTACTTTTTCTGATATATGACATTCTCACAGGAGTGAAGTGGTATCTCATTGTTGTCTTTATTTGAATTTCTCTGATAATCAATGACTTGGAGCATTTTTGCATATGTTTTTTGGCCTTTTGGATCTCTTCTGTGGTGAATATTCTGTCCATGTCCTCTCCCCATTTTTTGGATGGGGTCATTTGTTTTCTTGTTGCTGAGTTTGGTAAGTTCTTTATATGTTTTGGTCATTAAACTCTTATCTGATGTATGGCATGTAAGGATCATCTCCCACTCTGTGGGAGGTCCTTTGAGTGATGTTTTTTCTTGCTGTGCAGAAGCTTTTTAATTTGATGTAGTCTCATTGGTTTATATTTTATTTAGTCTTCTTTGTAATTTTATGTTTCATTTAAGATGCCTTTAAAATTTAGACAGAAAAGAATTATGCCAATATTGTCCTCTAAGTAGATATTTTCTGGTCTAACATTCAAGTCCTTGGTCCATTTGGAATTTACTTTTGTGTTTGGTGAAATATAGTGGTTCAGTTTCATTCTTCTGCATATGTCAACTCAATTTTTCTAACACCATTTGTTGAAGAGACTCTGCTTTCCCCATTTAATAGTCTGGGCACCTTTGTCAAAGATTAGATGTCCATAGGTGTGGGGGTTTACTTCTGGGCTCTCAGTTCAATTCCACTTGTCAGTGTGTCTATTTATGTTCTAGTACCAAGAAGTTTTGATTACAATGGTCCTATAATGCAATTTGAGATCTAGGAGTGTGATGCCTCCAGTACTATTCTTTCTTCTCAGGACTCTACTGGGAATTCTAAGTATTTCTTGTTCCAGACAAACAATTGCAGCTTTTTTTCTATCCTAAAAAAATTGGTGGGATCTTCATAGAGATTGCATTAAATGTCTATATGGCTCTGGTTAGTATATTCATTTTGATGATGTTAATTTTTCCAACCCATGAACATGGAATATCTTTCCACTTCTCTGTATCTTTTTCTGTTTCCTTGATAGTGACTCTTAGTCTTCAGTATACATGTCTTTCACTTATTTTGTTAAGTTTATTCCTAGATATTTTATTGTTTTTGTTGCTATAGGAAAAGGAATTGATTTCTGGATTTTTTTCTTCTGTAGCTACCTCAGTGTTTGCATAGAGGAATGTCATTGACTTTTGAATGTTATTTTGTAGCCTAACACCTTACTATATTGTCTGATAATTTCCAAAAGCTTACTTCCAGGGAAGACTCCCTATTTTTTTTTTTTTTTATCCCTCTGGGATTATGGACCCAGGATCATTATGGAAAACAGAAGGTGGAAGGTCTGGCTTCTGGAAGTGCTTCTCAACTGGATGTGGGTGTTGACAGGTCGATCCATACTCCCAGTATGTTTCTATATTTCCCTAGTAGGGTCAGACTCTGGGGAGATAGGGTTCCAGGACACATTGGTGATGTCATCTGCTCAGGGAAGTCAGGTTGATGTCATGGTAGCATCTGCAACTTGGTGGCTGAAAAAGCATTAAGATATAAAACAGAACAAATTATTTAATAACCAGGAACCTAAAGGCAAGAATATAGCAGATGAGATTTGGGGTCTCCATTTTGGAAAAAAGCTAGTAGGTCCATCTTAGGTCTATCCCAAAGGGCTCATGAATTTACTAATTTTTTTCTCGAGCCAGACAAGCTAACATGCAGGTATATCAAAGGTATTGTCAGGTAAGAAGGTTTCAGAGCTGGAAATAGGACTAGAAAGCTGTATCAGGGCAGAGTATACCTCCCAAATATGGGAAAATATATAAAAATCATTAACTTACAGTGCCCTTTTATCGTTCTGAGCCCCACTCAAAATATATCTGCCTATTGAACCATCTCAGAGGATTTCAGCAATGTTCCCAATGTGATATTGGTTGCTTCCAGAGCATGAATGTGTCTGTGAGATACTGTGATTCCAGTATTCTAGGTAGGAAATGATTGGTTTGTCATAAAAGCTATGCCTTTTTTTTTCTATACAAAAAATGCATCATGACTTTTTCATTGGTCATTAAGATTGGAAGGTGTGTTGAGTGTCCCTTACACGGATATCCTAAAATGCCACTGATCAGCATCAGTCAATCCCCTGAAACTTCATCAGGTTAGCTTTGACTTTTTTGAGGTCTCTAATGTAATGTCACTTCTTGTTATATCAATTAGCATAAGGACATTATTCACGGACAAGTGTCATATTCTAAAGCATGTTAAGACAGTCAAACTCCTCTCAGTACTCTATATTTTGACAGAATGTAGGAAGGCTTTCACATAGCTCTAGGGCTAGAGTGCAAACACATACTGTTATCCCTTTTATGTGACTAAAGATAGCGTTTGATCCACAATTTTGATAAGAATGAGAAAATTATTATTAGATTATTCTCTAGACCCAATGGCTTAATACTATGTACTTGAGGCTACTTTTTAACCTATTCCAGAAAGTACACATTTGTTACTAAGTGTGAATATGGAGCACTGGTCGATAAATTTGGGAGCAGTGTACTATTATTTTTCAGAATATATCTGATTTTTATGACATATACACTGATAAATTGTATGGGGGTATAATAAAATCCACTATCTTGTATTATTTTGTAAGAATTATTGTATTAACATAAAAGAGACAGAAAAGGAATGAAAGAAGCAGAATGTCACTCTAATACTTGTGATGTCAGGAATCAAACTCAGAACCTTATGCTTCTAAGTCTATCATTCAAACCACTGCACAACCTCCTAGGCAACCCATTACCTCATATGCTTTAGGTGGCACTAATCCTGCCATTTTGTTGTTGTTGTTGTTGGGGAGATGAATAGTTTACAGTACATACAGATGTTCATACATGTATTACATTTCTCAATGTTCTACAAAACATTCTCACTTCCAGCCGAGGTCTACCATCATCATGCACCAGGACTTGAAATCATCCTCCTTTACCCTGACTCCAAACCCTTAACTTTGGTTCAATACACCAGTGCCAGTCTAAGTTATACTTTGCATTTCCCCCTTTCTGTTCATATTTCTCAACTTTTGTCCATGAGTGAAAACATCTAGTATTCATCATTTTCTTTCTGGCTTATCTCACTTTAAATGATTCCTTCATAGCATGCTTTTGTAAAAAAAAAAGTTTCCATTTCAAAAACTTCACTTTTTCTTTGCCACCATATTCATTCTTATTCACACACAACAGTACTATCATGGGATATAATTAATGAGTACTGTTATTCCATGTATGTAAAGAATAGGGAAGCTATCAAAAGAGTGAGTGGATACAGAGTTCTGGGGGTAGGGAATTGTGGAATTGTACCCCTCTTATTCTATAGTCTTGTCAATATTTCTATTTTATAAATAAAAATTAAAATTAAAATAAATGACCATATATGGGTACAATTTCTCAGTTCACCATGAAAGGTGTCTGTGAAACACTCTCACCCCAGATTACTTCCTTTTGCAGCATCTTGTACTTGGATCCCCAAGCCAACACCCTGACTACCATCCCTTCCCTGCGTCCTTTGCTTTAGTGCAATACAACAAAGCTAATCCAAATTCTACTTTATGTTTACCCAGTTCTTGTTTAAGTTCTGTCTATGAGTGGGATCACCCCATATTCATCTATCTCTTTCTGACTTAATCTCTCTTAACACGATTCCTTCAAGCTCTGTCAAAGAAGAGGTGAAGAAGATGAATGCATAAATTTTAATAGCTGAATAGTATTACATTATGTCTATATACCACATTTTTCTTATCCACTCATCTATCTGTTTTTGGACACCTAGGTTGCTTCCAAGTTTGGGCTATTACAAATTGTGTGTCTATGAACATATGCATACACAGATCTCTCTGGGTGGGTGTGTTTGTTTCCTCAGGATATAACCATATAACCTCAAGAAAGAGATTTCCAGGTCATAGGGTGGGTCCATTTCTAACCTTCTGAGAGTTTTTCAGACTGTTCTACACAGTGGTTGGACCAATTAATATTCCTATCATCAGTGAAGAACTGTTCATTTACCCTAACAGTCTCTCCAGTATTTGTTGTTACTGTCCTATTTTGATGTGTGATGTTCTTACAGGAGTGAAGTGGTATCTCATTATCTTTATTTGCATTTCTAAGATAAATAGTAGCTTTGAGCATTTTTTCATATATCATTTGGCCATTCGGACCTTCTATTTGTGGATAACCTGTCCATATCCTCTCCCCACTCTTGTATAGATTTTGTTGTCTTTAATGAACTTTTTGTATATTTTGGTTTTAGCCTTTTGTTTAATGTATGGTGTGTAGAGATGTATTCCCATTCTGTAAAAAGTGTCTCTGTTTGGGTGGTGTTTTCTTTTCTTTCTTTCTTTTTTTTTTTTTTTTTTTTTGCTGTGCAGAAATTTTTCATTTGATGTACAAAGTGAGCTCTTATACGCATGGCACTAGCTGTGAGCCAGACTTGTGACATTCATGACTTGACTGCCAGATGTTTCAGTTTCATCAGAGGAGCCATGAAACTTGGATTCCTAGATTTCAATGATAGATCTATTGTTCTCTTCTTAAGATATATTTCTATTTTTAATATGTTTCTTAATATGTAATTGGGATAATGAGTCCAGGGGCTTATACAGGCATGATACCACCATTGCACATCTACCTTGACCCTAAGTTTCTATTTTTTTTTTATTTCATGGAGAGAAGAAAAGGGAAAAACAGATAAAAAGAGATACTATAACACCACTCCACTATCCTAAGAGTCTGCCCCACCTCATGCTGTTTATGCTCATGTTTCTCCCATAGAGTGATAAGTGTTGAACACAAGGCCCCATGCATAGAAGGCATGCACAGTACCCACTGTGCTAGGTCTTCCAGGTGGGATAAATTTCAATTCCTATTTCTGAAACATTTGATTATTCTCCTCCCTCCCTTTTTGTAAATGTATGAAGGAAACTGGGAGTGTTGGGTGAAATTTTTTTATATGTAGCCTCATTTTCTCAGTTTTCTTCTCATGCAGATCTGACCTCTTCTGTCATCAATAAAATCCATAGTTGAATGTTGTTTTCTAGCCAGAATCTTGGCATGAGATTGTCACTGTTATTAAGGGGTTTCATTCAATATCCTGATCATGTCTCTTGATATTTTTTGTTAGTTAAATTTGTATAGTATATTTTGTTATTGTTTTAGTTCACTTTTCAATTATTATTAATATTAGTGATTTAATTGTGGTTAATAAGTTTTAAGATAACAGGGGTAAAGTCCCATACAGTTTCCACCACCACAGTTCCATGTCCAGTCCTGTCCATTTGGAAACTTCCATATTCTGTATCCCTGTGAGAGTATGGACATGGACCAAAATCTTTATGGGGTGCAGAAGGTGGAAGGTCTGGCTTCTGTAACTGCTTCTCCACTAGACATGGACATTAGCTGGTGAGTCTATAACCCCATCCTGTTTTTATCTTTCCCTAGTGGAGTAGGGCTCTGGAGAGGTGAGACTTCAGGACACATTGGTGAGGTCATCTGCCCAAGGGAGTCAGGGTGGCATCATCTGCAAATTGGTGGCTGAAAGGCAATAAGGTATGAAGGAGGACAAGACTGTTTATAAACAGGAACTCAATCTGTGATCGTGGACTGCAAGCTCAGACTGACAGGGACTCAGAGTTTCACACAGGCTCTTATGCTAAGTAAGCAATATATTTGGGCCCTAGCCCTGATCAATAGGGTAAACAGTCAACGGTATTTATATACTTTCCTCATGTTTGAATTCCTCTCTGCCCTAATCCAGCTTTCTAGCCCTATCCTCAATGCCAACACCATCCTTCCAGACAAAATTTTTAGTCTACCTGCATGTTAACTATGAGGATCTGGTAAAATTTACTAGTCATGGGCCCCTTGGAACTTACCTAAAATAGGCTTCCTAGACCCCTAAAGCTATCAGGGGAAGGGATGGGATATGGAGCTCTGGTGGTGGGGATTTTACCACTCTTATCCTATGGTCTTGTCAGTGTTTCTATTTTATAAATAAAAAACAATGACAACATGAGTCCATTTTAAGAAATAATGATTATAATCTGTATAAATTAGTAAATTGCAAACTTTTCTAATAAAAGATAAATGTATCAAATGTTATTGTCTTTGAAGTCAGAGTGACTGTAAATCCTATAGCGTATGTGAATGTTCTCTGGGAGCAAAGCATTTAAAACTATGGTAAGCATACCAGAAGCGATGTTGAGGTAGTGTGTTGTATGCTTTACATTGGGTTGTTCTAGCTCTCCCCCTGCCAAGAAAATTGGTTCAGTCCTGCTAGTTTTGCGGGCCGCTTGTCCCCGCCCCAAGGAACCCTGAGAGAGTTCCAGAGTTCCAGAGTTTGAGAGTGCTTGGCACCGCTGCGGGGGAAAGAGGCAACAGAGTTCTGTCTGGTGATTAGTTTGGGTTAGTTTATGAATTGTTGTTCTTGAATAAAGAAATACAGTTTCCCTGCCCAGCTGTATGTCTCTGGTCGTCTCTGTTACCCGCCCGTGAAGCTAGCCCAGCCAGCTAGAGCCTCCGAATTTTAACAACAAATGGCACCCACGTGGACCTGACCTGCGCATCTCTCAGATAAGTGAAGACAATTTGGCTACCTATGTACTATGGCCTTCTCTTCTGCTTGTGAAGAGATCTCCAAAGGCCTCTGCCCTTTCTTCACGAGACTTTTGCTGTTTCTGGAACATTTATCTCTGGACCACTCTGTGGTTTCCACTCGCTCGGGCACACTCAAAACAGCCAGAGGAGTCGGGAAGAGCCAGCGGGAAAGAGGCGAGGTGCGGAGCTGCCTTTTCCACCTGGTGGAACAGCCAGCCAGCCGACTGTGCCCAGACAACCCTGCGCACCGCGCCCGCAGCCCCGCAGCCCCGCCAGCATGCAGGAGCCTGATGCCACCACGCAGGAGCCCAATGCCAACACGCAGGGCAGCCCACAAGAGCCGGCTCTCCACCGCGTGGCGCAGGGCACTGGACGCGTGATCCCTCCACACTGCTCGGCCACTGTGAGAAGGACAGCAGACATGGCAGGGCCATGGGGCAGGGCCACGGTGGCCTATCATGGCCACCACCCCAGGGCACCTCGGCCCGCGTCTTCTACAAGGCTGGCCCGCCCGCCCTCGTGCTATGAATTCTGGAACAATCCCGGACCTCCCGGACCCCCGGGCTCCCTGTCGAAACTGGGCACACTGGCCGAGATCCTCAGCTCTGGTCTGAAGGCAGACAAGCTGGAGTACGCAGAGATTCGTGCAGAGATCGCAACCTGCAATTCCTAGAAGTGGAGCTGCGAAGGAAGCCACCTCCAGGTGGTGACCCCACCCAACAACTAAGACAGTACACATCTAAATTCATGTTTAAAATGACATGTCTTCGTAACAAAGGTTTCTCTCCTTGTGTATTAATGACCATGTTTATGTGTGTGTTTAAAGTTTGGTAAACAGTAACTTTAAGGCTAAATTCTTACTAGTCAAAGTTAAATGAAAAAGGTTTTCAACGTAATTCTCATAAAGATAAAATTAACTTACATTTAAAGTCTGAGGTAAAAATTAGTTAACAATTAATATATTTTAACTAAGTTAGTCTAAACAAGACCTGCGCACACCTAGGGTGTGTCTCCATCTTGAATGGGTATAACAAAAGGTTAAATAGACTTGTTGATATGTAAAACTCTCGATGACCTTCTCTATTAGAAATGGTAGAGTACACAATGGCTATACTAATTATTCTCATGCCTGAGGTTTTCTTTCCTGCTCACACCTAGGGTGTGTCTCCATCTTGAATGGGTGTAACAAAAGGTTAAAAAGACGTTGTTGATATGTAAAAGTCTCAAATTCCTTCTCTATTAGAATGTTAGATTGCGCTATGATTATGCTAATGACAAGTTTTGTTTCATAGTAAGTAAATTGCAGCCAGCTGCCTTTGGGACTCTAGGCCATTCCCCGCCCCCATGCAAATGTCTGTCGAGACAAGTACGTCCCCCCAGAGGCAAGAATGTTTTTTTTTTTAAGCTGATAAATTTTTGCCCACAGAGGCAAAAAAAAAAAAAATGGCCCCCTCAGCCTTCCCTTGGCAGCACACTGGTTCTTGTTACTTGCTTACATGTTTCTCCATGTTTGTGCCAGTTTCTTTTTTTAAAAAAATGCCTGTACGATATAGGTTTCTGTTCACCCCACACCCTTGATACTGTAGTCATTTAGTTAAAAAGAAAAGGGGGAATTGTTGTATGCTTTACATTGGGTTGTTCTAGCTCTCCCCCTGCCAAGAAAATTGGTTCAGTCCTGCTAGTTTCGCGGGCCCGCTTGTCCCCGCCCCAAGGAACCCCGAGAGAGTTTCAGAGTTCCAGAGTTCGAGAGTGCTTGGCGCTGCTGCGGGGGAAAGAGGCAACAGAGTTCTGTTTGGTGATTAGTTTGGGTTAGTTTATGAATCGTTGTTCCTGAATAAAGAAATACAGCTTCCCTGCCCAGCCGTGTGTCTTTGAGTCTCTGTTACCCGCCTGTGAAGCTAGCCCGGCCAACTGGAGCCTCTGAATTTTAACAACAGTAGTGCAATGAGGTCTCTGAGAGTCTTGGAGAAAGTTATGGAACACATTAATTGGGGTAGAAATGCTATAACTTTCATATTCCATGAGAGAAGCAGTCAAGTAGCTAGAAGTGGTGCATACTAGGATGACTGATTATAAGACCCATAAAACCACTGACTTATTACATTCTATGGTAGAACCCAAAGGACATTCTCTTGTTACATGTTTTGATTTGCTTTCTTGTCAGCACTGGAGCTATAATACCACAAGATGACATTTTCAGACAGATAACTGATAGATGATAGATAGATACATAGATGGATGATAGGTACACAAAATAAGATGTGCACAAGCAGCTTGTTCTAATTTATTTATTTATTTTTAATTTTTTTTATCTATAAAAATGAAGCATTGACAAAGCCATAGGATAAGAGAGGTACAACTCCACACAATCCCCACCACCAGAATTCTGTATCCCATCCCCTCCCCTGATAGCTTTCCTATTCTTCATCCCTCTGGGAGTATGCACCCAAGGTCATTGTGGGAGTCAGAAGGTGGAAGGTCTGGCTCTGTAATTGCCTTCCCGCTGAACATGGGTGTTGACAGGTTGATCCATACTCCCAGCCTGTCTCTCTCTTTCCCTAGTTGGGCGGGGCTCTGAGGAAGCAGAGCTCCAGGACACATTAGTGGGGTCATTGTTATTTTTAACACACTGTCCTAACTACATGCTAAAGAATCCTGCTCAATTATGAAGATAAATGAACATGATCTGCAGTTTCCTTGATCATTTCTTTCAAAAGCATAGGTGTTAATATAACTCAGAGAACTTTGCTTTGTAATAAGATTCAATAGATTTCTATTAACTGAGTATCTAAAACAGATTAAGCAATTATTGAGTTTGAAGGATTAAGCAATGATTAAATGATCATTATTGTAAATAATAAATACTTTAACAATTAGATTTGAATTTAATTTTATTGATTTGTTTTTTACTTATTGATCAATATTAAGTACCTAGGGCAGTGCTGTGCATGTAATATTTTCTCCACAAATGGTTGTTAGTGAATTACCATTAAAAAATAATAACTATATGTTTGTGTGTGTGAATGTGTATATGCATATAAAGCTTTAGTATATCATTTCAATGTGTTTTAAATATTCACATTTAAAATATTCCATACATATACACATATATATTAAAAACAAATGTTATACTTCATTTCAATTCTAATTCATTCTCTTGACAAATAGAGACTTGTCTATGTGACAGTGACTGAGCTGATATTAGGAGATAGAACATTTACCAAAAACAAACTTATCTTGCTCATAATATTCAGCTACTATACTATTTTTTTCTTCCAGATATTTTCTTACCTATTCTCTCACACATATTTTTTAATATAATATCAATCTGTAATATAACTAGCAAGCATTGGAAGTTTAGTTACGGTGTTTCAAACTTCCTTAAATCACAGCAAACACAGAAATTAATATTTGTATAGCCACTAGAACAGTTTGGTTGCAACTTAACATGAAATAGGTGTTTTCTTTCTTTGAAACAACTCTTTGACGGCTTCATATGGAATCAGGAAACAGTCTATAAATAAGTGAATAGAGCTGGTTTGCTAGGTTTAACTGTGTCATTTCTGTCTGTATATTTATGAGTATGACTGGAAAATAGTTTTAAAGGTTTTTTTATAAACTTCTATTATTCTATAGATCACTTTATTGAGGAAATGTTTACAAATAAGGCTGTTCTACTTACAGGTGTACAGTTAAACACAAACCCATGATAGGTGTCAGCATAACACCCTCCACCCCCCACCAGCTCGGCCTCTTCCTCTGTTGAAAGACAGTGGGATCACACCCCATTTATCGGTTCTCTCCTGACTCCCATGGGTGGGACACACACACAAAATTACTGGACTGCCATGCATGGAATAAAACTTTTCTCTGTCCTTAGTGTTCTGTGATATCTGGGATGAAGCCCAAAGCCTTGGGCCTCAAAGACATTCAATTCTCTCACCCATACTCACTTCCCCATACTATTAAACTACTAATTTGACTACATTTTCTTTCTTTCTTTTTTTTTTTTTTTCTACCATGGTTCGTTCATTAAGACCATTTTTCTACTTCAAATCAATTTGCTTTTCTATTTTCTGCAGAAAAACAACATCATCCATTTTGTTTCGGTTATAAATGATCATTTTAAAACTACATTTCTTTGCAGTTTATGTCAACTTCCTCATTTAAAGTGAACTTATTTGTGATTTCTCATTTACTCTCCCTCCTGAATATAAGGGCAACCTGAGTACTGTGTTGGGTGGGACAGTCTGCTGGACTAGTTGACTTGTCTACAGTTAGTGTATAGAGAGGAACAGGTGGAAAGTCTGCTTTTGTCTAAAAACCTAGGGCATTGAATGCATTCTTTTCTGGAGAAACAGAGATAAATTAAAAAAAATTTCTTTCATGCATTTTATACTTCATGGAATGTTTCCTTTTTATTTTTGTTATTATTCTTTTCAGATCCATTATGAAGATGCAAAAACCATAGCATATTCTGACCACCAGCCCGACCACATGGAGTGCCAGAGCACTAGAGAAAACTTGGTCTTTTTGTCTGTTTTTCTGTCTGAAACAAGATTGGAAGGAATGATAAAATTATACATATTCAAGACCTCTGCACTTTTTTAAAAAAATCATATTTTAGCCTTTAAAAATTCCTCATGGGAGTCAGGCTGTAGCGCAGCGGGTTAAGCGCATGTGGTGCAAAGCACAAGGACCGGCATAAGGATCCCGGTTCGAATCTTGGCTCCCCACCTGCAGGGGAGTCGCTTCACAAGTGGAGAACCTGGTCTGCAGGTGTCTATCTTTCTCTCCTCCTCTCTGTCTTCCCCTCCTCTCTCCATTTCTCTCTGTCCTATCCAACAACGACAACAACAATAATAACTACAACAATAAAACAACAAGGGCAACAAAAGGGAATAAATAAATAAAATAAATATTAAAAAAAAATAAAATAAAATAAAAATTCCTCACATAGAAAAGGCAAAATAATTCACTTGGATAGCATCCTCTTTTGCTGGATATGTGATCAAGGTTCAAGTCTGGTCCTCATATAACTTTTTTTTTTTCTTAATATTAAATCAACTATAATCTTAAGCCAGGGAGACCAGAAGCGACTGGTCTTGTCATTATATAAAATATAGCTATCTGTAAATAATCAAATGATATAAATCATGGTAAGGCCTTGTATCATATCGTAAATCCTAATCATGGAATTTTCAAAGTAAACCAAATTCACAAATAACTCAGTTATAACAGTAACTATCTATTACCTTCTTAAATTCCAAGACATCAGGAAGCTTTCCCATTGTGTATAAAAACTATATTTCTCCCAGTCCTAGAACTTCTGGGACATGGCTCCTAATGGCAGTGTAATCAGAGCCACCTTGACATGTTTCACTTCAGACATTGTCCAGAGAAGCCAGCTGTGGGATGTCTGTTGGTCTGCTTCTAATTATGCCTCTAAGACCCCTTTGTTGCATTGCTTTATGCTGTGGTCTATTTACATAATCACTGTTTTACCTGAGAGCCACCCTTCCTGCAGGGCACTGGTTTAATCCCACTGGTTCGCCCTCTCTTTTTGCTCTGCTCCCTCTCCTAGTCACACCCTGTTTTCCACCACTAGTTTGCACTCTCTTTTCCCTCCACCCTCTCTATGTCATATCCTGTTTTCCACCCTACTATTTCCTTCTTGGCGAGTATAAATACAAATGCTCTTCTGATTAAACATTGGATTGCCTTTGGGCTCTAGGAGTCCCAGAGTCTCTCTCCTGCGACGCTAGCCTGGCACAAGTTCCTGATCCCTCTCCCATGCAGCAGCCTAGGGTGGCTCCAGTTGAGTTCTCTCCAACCCAGAGAGCACTTGCTCAGGAAGAAGCACCCTCAGGCTATCCCGGCAGATGTCAACCCTTCACCTCTATTACTCTGCCACTAAGTTGCAGATACTACCATAACATAAACCTGACTTCCCTGGGAAGACAACCTCATCAATGTGTCCTGGAACCCCACCTCTCCAGAGTCCTGCCTCACAAGGGAAAGACAGAGACAGGCTGGAAGTATGAATTGACATGCTAATGCTCATGTCCAGTGGAGATGCAATTACAGAAGCCAGACCTCCCACCTTCTGTACCCCATAATGATACAGGGTCTATACTTCCAGAGGGATACAGAATAGAAAAGATACAGAATAGAAAAGCTTCTAATGGAGGGGATGGGATTCAGACTCTGGTTGTGGGAATTGTACCCCTCTTATCTTAGGGTTTTGTCAATCATTATTAAATCAGTAATTAAAAAGAAGCTTCCTCCAACAAGCTTTCCCTCCTTCCTCAACCTCTGATAGAGAGAGACTAATAGGGTGGTTGTAACCCCAGGGACCTGTCTTTCAGTGCCCCTCCCCCGCATGCTCAACCACATCCTCACAACTCCCTACACTTCCTGCTGTGCCCTCTCCCTCTCCCTCTCCCTCTCCCTCTCCCTCTCCCTCTCCCTCTCCCTCTCCCTCTCCCTCTCCCTCTCCCTCTCCCTCTCCCTCTCCCTCTCCCTCTCCCTCACCTCTTCCTCTCTGTCTAGATCTTTCTATCTGGAACAAATATTCCACACATGATCACAACAGTGATGACTAATACTCTCTCTTCATCTTAATCGTGAGTGAAAATGCCTCCTGGTCTATATTGGTCAGATCTTCTCTTAGCTAAATAGTTATCATTATCTACTCTATATGCTTTCTGATTTCCAGCTTTTTTTTAATTACATTTTTTTCTGATGACACACTTCTCTTGTGCTCTGTTATAAACATATAAAAGTTTTATAGCATTTATCTTGCCCTAACAAATTAAGACAATGGTCATCTTACTATATTGATGGGATAAAATAAATTATTTGGGAGCTAGAAAGTAGATATACTTTTTTTTGTGTGTGTCATACTTGTTTATTGTACCAATGCATGCAAAAACTGGAAATAATTTTAAGATTTTTCTATACAATATAAAAATTAGAAATGATCCTATAAACATAGTATATAATAATTAAATTATATTATTCAGGAGTTATACTTACCTGTGATGTTATCTTTTTTCTTAGTTTCTGAAGTTTTGTCAAAAACTGTGCCATTGCAAAACCTCTAACAACCTGATATGAACCTTGTCTGAGAACAGGGATTGGAAAGCATTTTCTATGCAAAGAGTTCCCAATCTATGTCAGCACTGTCTGATTTTGGAAGCTTGAGCATCTGTCCCACCCGGATTGCTGATCATGTTAAGTGACATGTGGACTTTCTGGCCTCTCTGCATGGGGACTGTCTTTCCCATTCAGATCCTGGAGTCCTTGCAGAATCCAGCAGCACTTTCCATCTTGATTATTCCTCCAGTCTCTTTGATGGGAGGCTCACCTGCTTCCTTGAAGAATAAGAATGTGGTTTAAGGTTTAACTTCAAACATTTAAGGCACTTAAGGTGCCAGGTCCAATTCACTTACAGCTTCTGATGGATGTCTTCTTTCAGTGTGGAGTACGCACATCTGGCCCAGATCACAGCTCCCTCCACCTGCCCCTAGTGCTCTCTGTCCTTGTTCATAAATTCAGAACCCTAGAGACCATCCTCCTCTTTTAGTATCAGATCAGACAGAGATCTCTGACTCCTTTTCCCTTATTTTATTTATTTTTTTCTTTTTGGAATGCTAATAGTCTAACTGGAGAGCCCTTTGGACCACATACACACACGGGAAAGATGGATAAAATAGAAGGCCCTTAGGAAAACTGACTGATTACTTGCCACTATGAAATCCAGCTTCTTGTTAAATTTGACATCTTTCTACTTAATCTGATGCAGGGTCAATCAAGTTGGTAGACTAGTGTTCATGAGGGTAGAAGGCTGCCTCACTGGGGACTATGTTAATTGTGAGAGGCTTTGTGTGGAACTTTTTGATTACTTATAGTATTTTAAGGGCTGAGTGTTGGCACGCCCTGTTGAAAGTGCATGTTACCATGCTCAGGGACAGGTGTTCAAACACCTGATCCCTAAATAAGGGTTGGGAACTAGTTCCATAAGGGAAGTGATGCTACAAGTCTCTCTCTCTCTCTCTCTCTGTCTCTCCACCCTCTGCCCCTATTTCTGTCTCTGTCTATAAAACACAAATAAACAAACAAATAAATAATGCAACCTTGGAGCAAAAGTGATGAGCTTTGTGGAAGAAAGATGACTGGAGAAAGAGATACTTGACTTGCCTTAACCTTCCATCTGTCACAAAATACTGTCAGATCTCTATCCTTCTGCCTGTCTGGCCATGTGACTCCACAATTCTAAAGTGATCTTTAAATTTCCTCTCATTTCTAAAACTCTGTTTTCTATGCTACTGATTGTGTTTTTTTGTTTTATGATTAGCTTCTGAGAATGTTATGAAAATCCCCATACAAGTAAATAGACAATCATAATAATGACAAAAACAAAAATTAGAATCCACAACTCTTTTTTTTTTTTTCCTTTCCCAAAGCAAGTCGGTAGTTATTCCAGTATTGTCTACAGGTATCTGATTTTATGGGAGTGCCATATTTAAACATTCATTATCAACTCATGCAATCAGACTTAAGTGCACCTAAGTACACCATCTGTCTTTTTCTTTCTTATATATTCCTCTGTAGTCACACACGGTATCTGCTATTCTAGTAGTGTCTGGAGCCTATTATAGCTGCAACAGTTACAGTGCAATCAGCAGAGAAGGCATTCCCTTCCAAGTCCTGATTTTCAAAATTTAATAGCACCAGCGTTTATCATGGTTCTTCTCTTAAATGTGATACAGTCACACTTTTCTACACAGGTGTGTAGGTTTTTCTCCCCAATGCTCCTAAGGCAAAGACTTTCTTTGAAGAAATACTTCAAATCTCGGACCACTTTTTTTTAAGACAAAGCTTTACAGAAATATATATAATATAATATAATAATAATAATTATATATATATATATATATATATATATATATTACCCAGGAGATTTCTGGTCAAACTGCATAATCATACAAGCATTTCAAGACTACAATGCAGGTGGAGGGAGGCTGGAACACTGCAGCTGTTCCACCTCCATAGCCCCTAGGGCACGAGCCTGGCCCTTTTGATTGTGTTCTCCAGCTGTGTGAGATGAACAGTTTGCCTGATTTGGGCTCCTAAGAGGCCTGCACTCATTCTCTGCAAAGCAAACTGGAACACACCTTTTCAACACATCAGTGATGACTTGAAGGCAGTGGGACTCAACTGTACAGAGCAGGCAAGCTTAGTGGTAGGTCCTGAATTTTAGCATCGTGAAGAGCTAAATGAATAGGATGAGGGAAGGAGGGAGTCCTACTTGAAGCCTAATAGGATCCTGAGACTGTATTCTGGAAAAACCATGTGTCATTGAACTATGATTCTCCCAAGAATGTCAACTTTCAGTACTGACTGAGCTTTTTTACTACATGAAGTTTCTTGGGTTAGAAATAGTTGTAGTTGAAGAATTGCCCTTTGAAAAATCCACCCACCTGCATTTTATATCCCGCCCCTTGAATGTGCTAATTTTGTGATTCTAAGCAGGTTTCTTACGAATTTCTTAGTCCAGGTGGTCTTTTAGGAGACAGAGTGATTATATCAACCATTGTTTATAGCGACTGGGAAAATTTCAAAGACATAGTTAGCTTTGCATAAGTAAAAAGAAAAAGAAAATATTAGGTATGATTATGTCTCAGACTGTATTTATTCGTAATTATCAGATATATTACCATAGTGTAATATAGAGCTATTCATTGTGTGATATTCAGATATATTATGTTAGTTAATTCTCACATCAAGTAAAAGGTAGAGAATATTAGCATCTTCATGATAGAGGTGAGAGATTTGTATAGAAGTTCAGAGAATTGCCTATGTTCAGCTAGTTTTTTTATGGATGTTATTTGGATTTAGGAAGTCTGATGTCACAGTCCAGGTTCTCATATTTCTCCCATCCAAGTACAAACCAGGCCCGACCCTGCTTAGCTTCTGAGATCAGACAAGATCGGGCATGTTCAGGGTGGTATGGCTCTAGACAGGTTCTCATATGTCCTTTTTTTTAAAATTTTCTATTTATAAAAAGGAAACATTGAAAAAACCATAGGATAAAAGGAGTATAGCTTCGCACAATTCCCATCACCAGACCTCCGGTATACTATCCCTTCCACTGATAGCTTTCTTATTCTTTAACCCTCTGGGAGTATGGAACCAAGATCATTGTGAGATTCAGAAGGTTGAAGGTCTGGCTTCTGTAATTACTTCCCCGAAGAACCTGAGCATTGACAGGTCTATCCATACTCCCATCCTGTCTCTCTGGGGAAACAGAGCTCCAAGGCACATTGGTGGGGTTGTCTGTCCAGGGAAGTCTGGTCGTATCCTGCTAGCATCTGGGACCTGGTGGCTGAAAAGAGAGTTAACATACAAAGCCAAACAAATTGTTGAACAATCATGGACCTAAAGGCTGGAATACTGCAGACGAAGTGTTGGGGGGGGGGGGTCCTCCATTTTGTAGATAGCTAGTGGGCATATTTTAGTTATATTTCAAGGGGGCTGAAGCTATACTGGTGTTTTTTGTTTGTTTTTGTTTTACTTGAGCCTGAAATCTGATATGCTAATATCCTAGTTATTGTCTGGGGAGATAATGTCATGGCTAGGAAAAAGACCAGAAAGCTAGCTCAGGGAAGAGAGTAGCTCCTTAATATGGGAAAGGGGTATAAATATTACTGTAAACCCCATCGATTTGATGTGATCTGGGGAGCATAATTAGCTTAGGAACCTGTGTGACCTTTACATCCCTCTAGTTCATAATGAAATAGTGTCCACTTAGACTTAGATGCCCTCCTCACCTACTTCTTATTACAGTTCTCTCACTCACTCACAAACTAACCTTATCAAAGCAAGGACTGCAAAAGCTGAATAAGGGCAAAAGACTGGCATACTTTAATGATGACTATCAAGGCCATTCCACCAGCTGGGACCCTGACTGGAGAGTCCTGAGATTCCCAAACAGACTTGATGGGCCTAGAACTCAAATAAATTCCTCTCTCCATTGTTACCGGTCAACAATGGCAGAGAATATTCCATCCTCCTCCAAAGGGAGGATGGACAACATACTCTACGGTACACCTGAGGAAGATGGGTCGATACTGGGGCAGCTTGGAATGTTCCTACTCATGTGAGGTTCTCATATTTCTATCAGTATTTCTTTGAATGAAGTCAAGCACATATCTGACCACCTGCTTTGTCCAGTGCAAAAGTCTGCTGAAATTTATCATCTATTGTGCTTGTCTATCCACAGCTCATGGAAATCATTTTAGGTCTTTGTTCATGGGAACTCTCTCCCCCACCACCACCGCCACTCAAATTGGTCTAACTTTTCTATATCTCAGAAAAGAATTTAGATAAGCTCCGCCCCACATTCTTGAGATCATCAGTGTTTGTGCTTTCCTCTCACTAGTCCCTTTCTCCTCCTCATTTATGAGCAGTTGGTTCAAACATGCTTAAGCTGGGTCACTTAGGATTCATTGAAGAACTCCGGCTTGCAACAGGGAAAAGTCTCACAGGTTCCCACCATCATCAGCTGGGTGCCCACCATCTTAACTTATTACTGCCACATGGTCTCTTCCATATTGGACATTATTTTCACCACCACCACCTACTATAATATCTCCAGACCACAACTAAAAGAACTACTGGGTGATTTGGATAAGAATTACCCATTCCAGGGCTGGATAGTGGCACACCCAGTGGAGTGCACAAATTACCACATATAAGGACATAGGTTTAGACTGCAGTCCTAGCTGCTGGAGGACGCTTCATGAGCCATGAAACAGTGTTTCACTGTCTCTCTGTCTCTTTTCCTCTCTGCCCCACCCCCTTTCCCACTAATTTTCTCTGTTCTATCAAAACAAGGAAAATAATAATGATGATGATGATGCTAACTGGAGTGGTGGGTTCATAGTGCAGCCTCAGAGCCCCGGAAATAACTCTGGTGGCAACAAAACCAAGATCAATCAGACAATAAAGAAATTACCCTTCCAGAAACAAGTGGTAAGCAGTGATTAGGCAAGCCTTAACTGTGAAGAAATAAAATTCTTCACTCAAGAATTTAAATAAAGGACTTTAGAGAAAATTTACCCTTAAGCAATTGATAATGAAAATTAAAAGCAGGGCATTTTTTTGTTTCTTTTAAAAATTTTTTTATATTCATTTATTTTTCCTTTTGTTACCCTTGTTATTGTATTTTTGTTGCTATTAATGTCCTCATTGTTGGATAGGACAGAGAGAAATGGAGAGAGGAGGGGAAGACAGAGAGGGGGAGAGAAAGACACCTGCAGACCTGCTTTACCATCTGTGAAGAGCCTCCCCTGCAGGTGGGGAGCCTGGGTCTCCAACAAGGATCCGTATGCTGGCCCTTGCGCTTTGTGCCATGTGCGCTTAACCTGCTGTGCTACCACCCAACTCCCGAGAATGAAAATTTAAAAAATAAAATAAAATCAAAAGATCAGCATGGCTAAGATGAATAATGAGAACATCCATTTTATTAGTCCACTGAATGAGCCATGATGACTTAAAGTGCCCAAACACTGGTCTTTCTCTGTGATATAATTGTTCCCCACTTAAAAGCACTGGAACATCTGGAATTTGACTCATTCTAATTTTTACAAGTATATGAAGAGAATGATAGCTCTTCCTTACATAAATCCTCTTGGTTATTTTATGCATGGTTCCAGGTTTCCTTTCTAAGGTAAGCATCTTTGTTTATGAAAATTAAAATTTTGAATCAATATTGATTCATAGTTACTCTCAAAATGGCTGTTGTTGACTTAAAGAGATATGAGGCATATTAATAAAAATAGAAGCAGTTGAGGAAAGGTTATTGGAAAAGAGGAGAGGAGACCAGAGGAGATTGTTGAGAAAACTCTTCTAGAACCAATTTTTAGCAATTTCTTTAGATCCTAATTTTCTCTGCTCTGCAAATACTCAGTTGACAGTCTCTCATGTTCTCTCTCTCTCTCTCTCCTTATAAAACCAAATCCTCTTATTAATATATTATCACTGCCATCTCTGTAGCATGCACAATATTATTTATCATATTAAAAGCTGTATTCACCAGTCATTTTTTTTCTGGGGTTGTTCATACTGAAAGCCCACAATAACCTTAGTCTTCTCTCAGGTGGAACAGAATCTAATACAGCATGAACTATTATTGCTACTGCTATATTATTGCTACATTATTGGCTACTGTAGCTGGTTATTGAACACTAGGCAAATGTCATCTTCAAATTGAAATATGCCATAAGTGTATGGTACATACTAGATTTCACAAATTTCATATATGTAAAAGAATAAAATGTACTTAATAAATTTATATTCATTATTCAGTGAAAAATATTTTGAAATACTTATTTAGAGTGTTACTATTAATTTTATAATTTTATTTTTACCTTCTTCAACTGGACTATTAGAATGTGCATACATGTGACCTGCATTATATTTATGTCGACTTGCAATGCTGTAGATGTTAACACACAACATATTTTACTTCATTATTAAAACAATGGAATTAGTGCTAATAGTGAAATTTGGAATTAGATGAACTTTATATCAACATTATTTTATGGCCATTTGTTGCATTTGTAGTATGATCATTTGGCATATATAGTACATGCAAGTAAAATGATGAAAACTGCATCAGCAGAAACTCTAAAGAAATGAAAAATTCCCTGTGAGTGGGGTCAGGGATCCAGGTGTATAAATAGCAAAGAACAGAATATAGAAAAGCTGAAAAGAAGAGTGACAGGAGACACTGTGCCCAGCAAAGGACAGAGGTCTCCGATTCCAGCTGTTGAGTCTCTTAGCTTAGACTTGCAAACATTCTGCTATGGCCATTCATCCTGAGGTTATAAAGATGTAATTTCATAGAAAAATCTTTCATTCCTGGTGGTGAAGCATCCTTTTCTTTATTAAGGACCCTCAAAATTAAAAACAATAAAAGTTATTTTGCATGGAGATGGAATATTAAACAGAACAGACATCATCTTTTGTTTATACTTTAGGCTAAAGAAGCCAATATTGTAAAAACAAAACAAAATAAACAGTATTTAGTAAATAAAAATGATATTTGGTGTAGTGAGCTCTCTAATATTTGTAAAACTAGTTGATTCTAGGTTGGGAAGATTGCATAATACTTATGTAAACAATTTCATGTCTGAGGCCCTGAGATCCCAGGTTCAGTCTTCAGGATCATCATAAGACAGAACTGAGCACTGCTCTGGTGTCTGTCATGTCTGTCTGTCTATCTATCTATTTATCTATCTATCTATCTATCTAATCTATCATCTATCTATCACAGATCTTTATATATGTCTCTTTCAAATAAATAAATAAAATACTAAAAACACAAACAGGTTGATCTCACAAGAACTTTTGTGAGAGGATGATTATTTCTTACTCAGGAGGTGACTTTTGAAATGAGACATGGAAGGTGAGAAAGAGACAGTCAACCAAGGTGTCTAAAGTCAGGAAAGAAAGAGTGGGATAGGAAGAAAATCCTGGATAGAAGGAACAGGTACAAGACCTCTAAGGCAGAACACTTTCTTATTGTTTATTGGATAAATAGTGATCAGCAAGTAAGAGAGTGAGTTAAGACTGAGGAGACAGGACCTGCAACGTAACTGGAAGAAGGTCTGTTTGCCTTGCTAGTGACCTATATAGTCAAACCTCAATTCCATGGCTGTGATACTGGGGTGTCTCTCTTTCTCTTATCCTGTGTCTCTGTCTCTATATCATTCTTGGCTGAGAGCGGGGGAACTTAGATGACAACAACCAAAATAATAATTTAAAATAATAATATAAGAAGAAGAAGACAAGGGACTGGTTGTAATGGAGTCATAGGCACCATCTGAATTCTATTCTGGGTGTACTAGGAAGTCATTGAGGAGTTTTAGGCTATGGGATAATATGAGCAATTCTACTGTGGCAGTCTAATAAGTGACAGAATTTTGTTTTGAATGATCTTGATATTTTTTTCACCAACATATCATAAAAGTATGTCATGTAAAAGAGATTTTCTTAATTTGGCAAGAAATGATAATATTCCTTTAGTTTTAAAATAGTCACCAATACTATAATATTTTTATTAATTATAAAAGTTATGTCCTTTAGAATAGGGAGAAGAGAGGGAAAGGGAAAGGAGAGAGAAGGGGAGGGAGAGGGAGAGGGAGAGAGAAATACTACTCAGCCCTGGTGTATGATTGTGCAGAGGCATGAACCTGAAACTACTGAGACCTTAGTAATGTAAATCTTATGCTTTAACAAATTCAACTCTATCCTTGGCACTAGGAAAAATTAACTTATGATAGTGACATATTTATATATCTTGAAATAGTCCCCAACACTATAACTGATGGCATGACAATTCAAGGGTATATTTGAGAATTGATCTAAAACATCAGATATGTTTCCATTTAATTATTATTAGTAGTGGTATAGAGATAATTATATTTCAGTAATATAACACAAGGTGATGACTTCCATACTTACAAGAAAATACTTCTGTTCACTCTTAATTATTTCCAAATGATAAATTTCAAATTACGTAATTGTATCAGGACTTTATAGCAATTTCACATTTGGGAGGTTTTTGACACAAGTTTAATCCTTCCTTCAGACAAGCTGAACCAATTTACACTATCCTGGCAATGTGTGCATATATCAGTTTTGAAAACACTGGGTATGATAATTTTAAAGTTCTTTGCTGATTCAGTAAACAATAGCACATCATTATTATTTTGTTTAAATTTATTTCCATTTCTGTCTAGTAAGGTTGAACATTTTTCATGTGCTTATTGACTACCTGTATTTTAAACATTGCTTTTTCATATTCTCTTTGCTGTGGGAGCGCTCACTCAGAATGATTTTTCTTTCTTTCTTTCTTCCTTAATTTCTTTCATTCTTTTTAATCAGTACTAGGATTATAGCTATTGTTCAGTGCTATCAGGATGAATTCACTTCTACTGGGAGTCATTTTTCCCCCTTCTTTCCCTCTTCCCTTCTGTTGATAGAGATGGAACGAGAGAGAGAGAGAGAGGGAGATAGAAAGAGAGAGAGAGAGAAAGATAGAAAGAGAGAGAGAGAGAGACCTACAGTACTGCCACACCACCACTCATGAAGATTCTGCCCCCCCACCCTCCCCCCACCCCCGCCGCCCACACACACACAGGTAGAGACTCAGGACTTAAGCCTGGGTCCTTGACCCTGGTAACACATAAGCTGTATTATACTCGATGCACCAAGGCCTGGCTCTAGATTGGTCTTTAAATAAAGAAAAGGATGGATAAAGTTGGTATTGAGATGTTAATTCCTAATTGCACAGTTGATACAGGGATGTAGTTGTATTAAATTAGCTTAGTTAATGCTTACACACTTCCTAAAAGGTGGCAACATTAGATACTGAGATGAATCTAAGACACCAACCAACAACTAAATAAATCAACAGTAAGATTTCTTCCATTCAATGGTATTGACTGGTCATATGATGAGAGCTATCTAAAGATTACAAAATACTATCTTTGTCATATTTCTCATAATCTTGGGCTGAGAAGAATTCCGTAATGACAAGATCTACTCAACCTATTCAGAGTTCAGATACCCCCCACCAAACCAGTTTACATCATATTGTTGTAAGTTGGAAAAAAAATAAAGTATACAGTGATAGAAAGATATATACCCTATCAGGTAAGAATCTACTATACTATATATATATAATTTTAGGTTGACCATTTTCCTAACCAAAGGGAAAAAAATGACTTCAGGAAATTTCCGATGGATTGAATTTGGAACTATATCTAACTTCTTGTCCTTTAACAATCATCATATACAGTGTCTCATCTAAGACACCAAATGCTTATACTCAGCTTCTAAATAAAGTATGGTTGTGTCATGCCACTCCAATGAAACATTTCATACTTGACTTCCGAGAACAGTTATCAGGGCTCAGCACAAAGGGGTAGGTGATTACATGTGGAAAGACACAGATTCAATTCTCAACTTCTTTAGCTCTCACATGTCTCCCCTTGTGAGACAGTTCAGGCCTCAGTATATTGAACTGTAAATTTCATTTTTTCTATAATATTATTGTGAAGATCAAATAAAAACAGGAATATGATTTATGAAGGTAAGTCTACAACTCAAAAAGGTAACAGTAATTCAGAATACACACCAAGAACTAGAGTCAAAAGCTCAAATGTGTTAAAGGGCTAGGTGGGCTTGTATGTATCCAAGATGAGTCAGGTGATTCATGGAAACCTAGCTCTGCCATCTTTTTTGGTTTCACAGATTGCTGTCACTATGGCAGTAAGAACCCAGTGACATATGATTTTAAAGAATATATATATATATATATATATATATATATGCATACCATCTTTCTTTTTAAGTATTGACATCTAACTAAATTACATGTCAAAATCATTTTGTTAGCCAAATAAAGAGTCAAAGTTGAGTCATGGTTCGCTGGCCTAGAAAGTGGGTTTCCTTTTTCTTTTTTCACATCCAATTTACATGGAAGCTAGTGCTTCCCAACCCTCCATGTTCGCATCTTTATTTAAGAATATTTATTTTACTAAATGCATCAAAAATAGTCCAATTTTGTAGAAACCAATTATTTGTAATTATTTCTATGATGAGGGTTTTTCTCTTCAGGTGGCCAATTACTTCCCATCAAGTTATCACTGAAAACTATTATTTTCATTTCCATGTGTAGGTATCTCAAGACTTTATTTTCCATTTGGTATAAGTAAATGAAAAGGAAATAATAACAGTCAAGGCAATTATGACTCTGATCTTATCTACCTGGATTGATTAGAAGTCCTTACCCTAATCATGCAAACTCTTTATTAATGTTGAGTTTATTAGAATCTAGGTTCTGATTTAGACTTTTTTTTAAAGATCTTTATTTATTTTATCTTTTTCTTTGATAATTTGGTAGAATACTCAGGATAGGGAAGCCAAAGGAAAGTTAAGTTATAAAGGGGCTAAACCCCTTCTCTACTTCGCTATTGCCACACTGATTTCTATTAAGACCCCTTCTCTGTTTATCAAAACTCTACATCTGGTAAATTATAGCAACTCACAGTGGAGTGTTGCTGATTCATACTAATGACTGGGATGTCCAATGTAGATGACTGAATCCTGGGAATTAGCAAGTGAACATAAAAAAAAAAGAGGATAAATGACAATAAATTGAAAGTGCTGCATCACAAAAGTGTCCTGTGTTCATTTGTTGTTTTAATTATAAGCTAGTATTTAATTAATTAGGTTCATGTATCATTGATACTCGTACAAATTATGCCCCTGGAGCTTCCAACATTAAATATTAGTTAAAAATGAGGTGCAAGTTTATTTGGCAGGATTGAAATAAAGCACTGGCAGAAGAGAAAGGGGAGATTTAGATTACCACTAAATTCACTAAATTTCCACTTAATAGAATATCTTTGTTCTTCCAGCCTTTGAATCAGTAGTTGGCATTAAATCTACCTCTCGATTCTTACACAGGAAAGTCAACCAGTACTCTGGGGAGAGCCATGCACTATGGAATACTCACCTATGCAAAGGTACCTGGCTGTTCACAAGGGGCTGGCAGGGGTGTAGCTACTTCAGGTATTCCCAGAAATATCTCAGGGCGGGGGACACTGCCTTCCTCCCCTATCCACTTGCTAGGAGAACAAAGATGGGAGGGAATGTAGTGAACATATAATTAGTGTTTTTTTTAAATAATTTTTTATCATTATTTATTTTCCCTTTAGTTGCCCTTGTTTTATTGTTGTAGTTATTGTTGTTGATGATGTCATCATTGTTGGATAGGACAGAGAGAAATAGAGAGAGGAGGGGAAGACAGAAAAGGGGAGAGAAAGATAGACACCTGCAGACCTGCTTCACCGCCTGTGAAGTGACTCCCCTGCAGGTGGGGAGCCAGGGTTCGAACCGGGATCCTTATGCTGGTCCTTGTGCTTTGTGCCATGTGCGCTTAACCCGCTGTGCTACCTCCCGACTCCATATATATACATATTTCAGAAGCCTTTTGTTTTATAGGTGCTGAAAATGCAGTTCAGAAAGAGAGTCCCCATAGAGAGAGACCAGCCATATGATGTTAATTTTAATATAACTCTCAGAAGTTGGAAATTGCCTCCTATCCATCACATTTTATTCTTTCTTTATTTGTTTATTTAATAATGTCTATGATGGTAAACACTAGGGTTTTTATTTTGTTCCCCAGTTATACTATGCATGAACCACCTACTAGAGTTTATGAGTAAATCCTATCTACTCAGTAAATGTGAATTAAGGAGTGGAAAGGGTTGGGGAGGGTAGCATAATGGTTAGGCAAAAAGACTTCCGTACCTCAATCTCCAATGCCCCAAGTTCATTCTCCTGTACCATTATAAGCCATAGCTGAGCTGTGCACTGCCCCCCTTCTCTGTGTTATTTTCACTCATCAAAATAAAATTAATAAAATGTATTTTAAAATGTGAGTTAAAAGAGTTAAGGTTTGCATTATGCTCTGTGAAATTCCAGGCTGCAAGGATCTGAGATGTGTGGTTTTTTGTTGTATTTATTTTTTATTTTTGGATGTGAGAAAGAAACATAAGTAAATTAGTACAGTGAGCTATTTCTCTAATATAGGATAAACTCAGATTGTCATGAAACACAGAGTAGGTGAAACTTACCCAGCATGGTAAGGTCATGAAAAGGATCAGGGGGAGATGGGTGAACTGAACCAGGCAGAATGACCAACAGCTAGTCAGATGGAGAAGGCTGGCAACATGGTTGAGAAACTCCTCAACCATGTTGAGGAAACTCCCTCAAAGGGATTAAAAAAAGGAAGTAGGGAGATAGATTGCAAGGAGTTCACAAAAGATTTTGTATTCCATGTGATCTGACTAGACTTCATACATACCAACTGCTACAATCAGAGCAGTGTAAAAGATGGGGCAATGGGGTCAAAGCCAGAGGCAAGAACAGGCCATAGTCCGCCTGAGACTGAAAAGGAGCTCAGGGAATCTTAGTTGCCACCATTTATCCTTCCCTTGGGATACATAAGATTTCTGGAAAACTACTTTTCTCCTCACTTATAATCTGCATCTTAAGTGAAATAACTTCCTCTATAGCTCCAAGGGTGATTTTTTTATTATGTTTTATTAGGGGAATGATGTCATATGGGTACACTTTTTCATCCTTTCATGATAGGTGTTTGCACACCAATCCCACCATCCATGTAGGTGCTCCAGCACCGTTATACATTGGATCCCCACTTAATGAGTTTAAACTCATCATAGTTATGCTAGAAGTAGGCAGCGGTCTTCAGTGGAGCAAAGAAAAGGAGAGACTATTCAGGCTGAAACTTTTGGTATATAGCCTCCTTTGTCTTTATGGTATACTAGTATTGTGTCTTCTGGAATCAGGAAACACAGAATCTGGACATATTGGCCACCATATTATAAAAAGAAAAATGCTTAGATTAAGCTAATACTATAGAAATCAAAAATTGTAGTGACAGTAGCATGCCTACTTTATGACTGCTCTAACAGGAGATCTCAGAGGGACACAGAGTTGTGATTTTTTTTTTTTTAGCAGTTATCCCCTTTAAGTGGCTTCTTCAATACTTCCAACATCTCTGTGCCCAGAAAATACCTTGACTGCTAGAAACTGGATGTTCATCTGGATAAAGGTAGACAGGCAATTAAATGGCCTCTTCTGATCTCTTCATCTTTACAATTCCTTCTCACCCTCCTTAGTTTATTAAGAAAATATCAATCCTTGAAAACAGCAGGCTGCTGACTGAAGGAAAATGGCAAAAAACATCAGAAGAATCAAATGACTCCTCTACAATCCCTTGACAGCTCTTCTCCAGTCCTCTCTGTTGCCTGCCTGTCTTTGGCTGCCAAGAATGTGCTGTTTGCTCCTCACTTCCCTCATCTAATCCACACTGAGAAGATAACATGCCCAGCAAGCTCCAGAGCAGAGAGCTAAATGTAGGCACACATTTCCCCCAGAATGAAAATAACCCAACCGACGCCCAGTGCCCTCTGCTCTCGGGGGCTGAGACCGTATTGGGTTTAGTACTTAATTCTTCAGCCTTCTGGTCCTGGGATTTCAGCTAATGGCTTTGGGGTTTTTCACAAGCCACATGCCCCTGGCTTTAATGTTGCTGCTGTGGATGAGAGCTTGTCATGTCATATAATATTACACAGTTACTCCACAGCAGCTTTCTGGCTAAGTGACAGCGTTTGACATGTCTCTAATATTGACAATCATGGTGACTTTCAAGCATTCTGTTTATTTCAGGTAGAGAGTGAGCAAATGTTTTTAAGTAAAATAAATATGTGCAAAGGGAACTTCAGGTTTATTGTTGTAAAAATGACAAGGAAATCTGAAAATCTACTCTGCTATTTTCTTGTCATATGTCCTTGGGCAAGTCAGAAATGCAGTATCTACTACTCCACCACTGAATGAAAAAGAATGATAATGCCTACCTTGAAGAGGCAATACTTATACTGTTCAATGTATTTAAGTGGCACGTGTGAGGTGTGGCTTATTACAGTCAATAATGGTAGATGTGTTTATTGAGATTACTGTTATGTTCATGTACGTTTCTAAGTGATTATCTACAATCAAAACACTTAGATCTGAGAAGGTTAGAGACCAAGAAATGGCGTACCCAGCTGAGTGCACATATCACTTTGCTCAAGGGCCAGGGCTCAAGTCTCCACACTCTACTTGCAGTGAGGAAGCTTCAGATGCAGTAAAGCAGTGGTGCAGGTCTCTCTCTTTCCTTATCTCCCCCTCTACTCTTAATTTGTCTCTGGCCTATCAAATAAAAAAGAAAAGAAAAGAAAAGGAAAGAAAAGGAAAGGAAAGAAAAGAAAAGAAAGGAAAGGAAAGAAAAGGAAAAACTAGCTGTTGGGAACAGTAGATTTGGGATCTAGGCAGTGACGCACCTGATTAAGCACTCACATTACAGTGCAGAATGACCCAGGTTCAAGCCCCTGATTCCCACCTGCAGAGAGAAAGTCAGGAGTGAAGTGGTGGATTTTCAGTACAGGCACTGAGCCCAATAATAACCCTAGTGGGAATTTAAATAAATTTTAAAAAGGTCTGAGAATGCTTAGGTGGTATTGTTCCTGCCTTTTTCTTCTTCTAGCGTTTGCCCTTCTTCCGTAGCCAGTCAACAGCGTCAGGTTGAGCCTGATGTAAAGTTTTGAGACCTCCTTTGAATCTGGAGAGGTGGCAGTCGTTGACTATGTGGGTCATAGTCTGTCTGTAGCCGCAGGGGCAGTTCGGGTCGTCTCTGGCTCCCCAGCGATGGAACATAGCGGCGCACCGGCCATGGCCTGTTCGACAGCGATTGAGGAGGGCCCAATCATAACGTGCTAGGTCAAAGCCGGGTTGACGCTTGCAGGGGTCTGTGATGAGGTGTTTGTTCTTTACCTCAGCTGACTGCCAACTCTGTTTCCAAGAGACTGGAACAGAGAAGTTCAGTGTAGGCATAGGGGACCAGATTGGGTGACGAGACGTCAAGCGTTGGACAGGGTGGGCGAAGATATCTGCGTATATTGGCAGGTCCAGTCGAGCGTAGACGTGGGAAATGAACTTAGATGATGCCGCATCCTGACGAATATCTGGCGGGGCAATATTGCTAAGAACTGGCAGCCAAGGAACCGGGGTGGAACCGATGGTTCCAGAAATTATCCTCATGGAGGAATATAATTTGGAATCGACCAAGTGGACATAGGGGCTACGGAACCATACTGGGGCACAGTATTCTGCAGTGGAATAGCATAACGCCAGAGATGATGATCGTAGTGTGGAAGCGCTCGCGCCCCATGAGGAGCTGGCCAGTCTTGCAATGATGTTATTCCTCGTGCCCACCTTTGCTGCAGTTTTTATGAGATGTTCGTGAAATGACAGAGTGCGATCGAGAGTAACGCCAAGATAGCACCACGGGAAGGCCGATCCAATGCATCCCAATTGTTCCTGCCATAAAACTTAAATCCTTGACTATAGGTGATTATTCCTTTTGGAGTAAGCTTATAAAATAGATGACCTATAAGGCAACCAAGAAATCAGTAGCTGGTCTGATGCTTAAATTTGACACTGTGGACAGTGGAGATAGAAGAGTATTTTTCTCAATAGACTTTCATTCTTGCTGCATGGAGGCAGGTACAATCCATGGCGGAACTATAAGCCAAAACTGAGCTTATATCTGATCAAAATCAATCAATCAATAAATTACATACATAATTTCCAAGAATCTGATGGAGTCTTGCTTATGTTCTGATTAAGGCAGGGAGTCGGTGGCAAGAATTGAGACTGAAAGGATTGTTAGAGAGAAGCCAAGATATAGAGCCACCTCATGAAGGGTCACAGAGGTTATAAGAAAAGAGCAAGAAGCAAAGTGGCAAAATTCAGAAAGACTTACTGACAGGAGGGGCCAATGAGTTTTTGGTGAGAGAAGCCCAGACACCCAAGAGAGGGATACTTACTAGGAGGAGTTGCATCACATGAGTGGAAAACAATGTCGAGTCTACTGATAGCCTTCTTCTAAAAACCTGGAAGAACCTTCTGCTGAGGATGGTGCCATTTCCACTAGGAGGTCTAGGGGTCAGATGACCTTGGGGTCAGCTGTCTTGTGGGGACGCTCAGATGGAGTCAGGGAGCCAGAGTGGAGTAGCTGGGCTCAAGTGTTATCTCTGTTGCTTACTAGATGTAGGGATTTGAGCAAATACTCATGCTCATTACTACCTTAGATTCTTCAGCTATAATGTGGCAGGAAACAATAAAATCAACACGGGAGCTATTATTAAGAAGTTAATACATGTGAAGTTTTCATAACACAGCACTACACATAGTCACTAATAACTCAATAAATAAGAGCTGTGACTAGTTCACATCAGCTCTGCCTCTGTAGCCATGAAACTGACATTTATAGAATTTCCTTGGCTCCAGTTATAACTCCTGCCTCCCTCATATCCAAACAATCTCCACAATTAATATCACTGCCAATCTAGGTCCTCGTTGAATGAATATCTGTTATCATTTTTATTAGAAAAAGATAAAAGGGTTGAAAAGACTAAATATGAATTACAATAATAATAGTTCACATTTTGTGCCATAGCAATTTCTATGTGACTCATTCCTTCAAGGATATATTTGTCTAGCTATTTCTTCATTTCTCAAAGGTCTATTAAATTCCCATGCCTAAAAGGATATTAGAAATTATCCATTAAAAACCAAACTGTGCAGACATAACTTTGTTCCTGTAAAGCCTTATGATATTGTGATAACAAGCAAATAGTGAGAAAGATTCATATAGTTGTTTATTTTTGTCATCACCAGGATTTTGTTACCATGCATCAGTGTTGTTTTTTTTTAATAGGGACAGAGACAAATACAGAGGAAGAGAAAGAAAGATACCACAGCATTAAGACATCCTCCAGTAATGTGGGGTTCAGACTCCAAGCTGGGTGGTACACATGTGAAAGCAAGCTCAGGAAGAATCAACTTTAAGCTGACATCTGGAAGTAAAAAAGTCTGATCACCGTATCACTTTTTTCAGGGACTCAAAAGTCATCTGTGTGGAGCCAGGTGGTGGCACACCTGCTAGACTACACACATCAGTATCTTGAAGTTTTGTCTTTAACCCATGAAGCTCGGCAAAAAAAAAAAAAAAAGCCCTTAAGTATTTGTCTGCTTCTTCTTCTCTCTGACCTGAACCCTCAGTTCATAAAGCTAAGCAGTACAAGTAGACAATGTTGGAAAGTGAGCACACACAGTACCATGCATAAAGATCCTGGTTCCAGCCCCCAGTCCCCACTTGCAGGGGAGAAGCTTCAGGAGTGGTGAAGCAGTGTTGCAGGTGTCTCTCATTCTCTCTCCCTCTCTATCTCCCCTCTCAATTTTTCTCTGTCCAGTTTAAGAAAAATAAATAAAAACAGAAATAAAAATTAATAAACAGAACGTGACTACATCTTGGAATATATTTGTGGCAGCTTTTCAGTATGTTTGTTATCTCTTTGGTTTTCCAGTGGTTGAGGATTTTGTTTTCTCAGGTTCACAAAGCACATCTTTATTGAATAATCACTCATAAGATCCCTTCACTACTTATACAGACACTCTATGAAAACTATTTCTAGCTTCTTCCTTGGAGACTTTTTTTTTTTGCATGGCCTAAATGTTATCTTTCCTAGCTGATCTTGGGTAATACTCTTTCATTTCGTCCATAGCCACTGCTTAAAGATTTATATTATCACATTCACCTTATGTCTCTTCATCTTCTATTGACTTTGTGGAACCAAGGACCAAATGATTTAGCTGGAGGCAACTGACCTTGCCTGATTGCTAACTGGAGTGTTAGAAGTGAGACAGAGCTGATTCTATTTGGACATCAAGCCTTATAACTGTGACTCACTTCATATCATCTTGGATACATGAGTAGAGGAAAAAGGAAAAAAGGGAGATCTGTAACTGTTTTTTTTTTCTTATACAAAAACAGAATGTTAGTTATTCCTAAAGAAAAAAGAAGCTTGGATTCACTGCTTAAAAATATGTTTTAGATAAAGACAGAGAGGGAGAGGGAGAGGGGGAGGGGGAGGGGGAGGAGAAGGGGGAGGAGGGGGAGGGGAGAGACCACAGCATTAAAGTTTTTTTTTTCAGTGCAGTTGGAGCCAGGTTCAACCCTGAGTCATGCACATGACAAAACAGCACACAATCCAAGTAAGCTGTTTCGCTGGTACAAAAGATATAGTAATTAAAAAAATCATTATTTATTTTTAAGCAAAACTCTGCTCAGTTCTGGCTTATGGTGGTATCAGAGATTGAGTCTGGAACATCAGAGTCTCAGACATGAACTATTTTTGTACCTTGATCCTGAACTCAACTTTCTATGGATGGGATGAGAACTGTATCTTTCATGTTCTGACTTTCTAGTTAATAAACAGGATTCATCGCCTAGGGGTATAGCACACTGAAGCACAGTTCAGGGAGTTGGGCAGTGGTACACTGGGTTAAGTGCACTGAGTACAAAATGCAAGGACTCATGCAAAGATCCCAGTTTGAGCCCCTGGCTCCCTACCTGTGGTGGGGCAGGGGGAAGTTACTTCACAAGGAGTGAAGCTATCTTTCCCTCATGCTCTCTAGATTCCCCTCCTCTCTCAATGTCTCTCAGTCATATCCAATAAAATGGAAAAAAAAATGGCAGTCAGGAGTTTCGGATTCATAGTGCAGGCACTGAGCCCCAGTGATAATCCTGAAGGGGCAAAAAAAAAAATCCAACTGATCCTGGTCTTTTTTTAACTAGACAGGAACACATCAGAATGAACTGTCCTATGCTTGCCACTCACAAGAAGCCCTTACTCAGAAGCCTCCCTGATTTGTGTCCTGACAACTTGAGCTTATCCAATAGATAACTATGCTATATAAACACACCAAATAGTATCATTCATGTGGATTGGCAATACTTAGGCTAGGATGGTCCCGGGTAGAAGAGAGCATCAATCAACGAAATCCTAATCAAATTTCATATTTAAAAGTTCAAAAGATGGGTGTGCTTAAACCACAAAAATACAGATTGAAATTGGGATATTTTGAGATTTAGACAGAAAAAATTTACAAGCAATATTCTACTTCCCATTGCAGAAAAATGGATCCAGATAGTCCCTTATCTTTCTACCCACAAATCCCTGGAGATATAAGATGCATGATTCTTTTACCCTCATCTATTGATAACACCAAAGTCAGATGCAGTAGTGACAACTGAACTTGTTTTTGCTGTTACCCGATTTGGGAGAAGATGAGCAATTCTCAGAACATGAAGATCTCGGTAGGACCAGATTTTGTTTTTTATTCCTGATCATGACTCAGGCCATAACTTTAATCCTGTTGAATAAAACAAAAAAGAAGTCTATTAAGAAAAGAGTTGATTCTAAATGGGAATTCTGGGATCTAGTCCCAGCTGTCAGTCATTTGTCATATAATTTTGGTCAAGTCACATTGTCTATTATTTTGCAGTCACTGAGCTGTTAATGGAGACAATGGTCTTTACTCTCTCTCTCTCTCTCTCTCTCTCTCTCTTTCTCTCTCTGGTGTTATGGTTTCATGCTCGTCCTACAAATCATTTTTTAATTTTTTCCTATTTTATTCTATAGGATGGATAGAAATTGAGAGAGGGGAGGGAAAAATAGAGAGGGAGAGAGAAATATAGGCACCCGTAGACCTGCTTCATTGCTTGTGATGTGTCCCCACTTCAGGTGGGGAATGGGGGCTCACACCTGGGTCCTTGTGCATAGTATTGGGCAATAGCCTTTAAATTCTTTCTTTTTTGTTTGCTTGCTTCTCTTATTAATGTATTTATTTATTGTTGCTTGAAACTATGCTTTATATTGATTTTTGATAGTAAGCTTTCTTTCACCAAGAAATTACTCACCAATAAATACTTCTATGATCCTTCTCAATTTCACAAAGTGCTCTCAATACAGCATTTTATTTTCTCCGTATGCAAATCCTCTCAAAGAGTATAAATCTTGTCCTTTTAATTTTTCCATTATATATAGTACATAGATATGAAAACTCAGAGTAGAAAGATGAAAGAATTTCATTCTTATAATATTCCAAATTCTAAAACCCATTGTTTCTTCTGTCATGCCACAAAAACCATTTGTAAAATCTAATTATATTTCTGCATTATAAGCTGGGCTCTTAAAGGAGTAGATTTCTTTTTCCAGATTCGATTGTCTAACTGATATGTCAAGATAGAAAGCATCATCTTGATCATGGGCTCTTGGTAGCAAACCAGAAAAAAAAAAGAAAAGAGGTCTCATGGTCTCATGGCCCATCAATACAAGTACAGCTGGGAAAACATTTTCACTCTTAGCATTTACATGTTTGAGAACTTCCTACCCACCCCCCACCTATAGGGGTGATGCTTCGTGAGAGGTGAAACGGGTCTGTACGTATATATCTTTCTCGCTCCACTCTGTCTCCCCTCTCCTCTCAATTTCTCTGTCTTATTTAATTTTTAAAAAATTATCTTTACTTATTTATTGGATAGAGATAGCTGGAAATTGAGAGGGAAGGGGTGATAGAGAGGGAGAGAGACCTGCAACACTGCTTCACTGCTTGTGAAGTTTTCCCCCTGCAGGTGGGCGGATAGGGGGTTGAACCTGGGTCCTTGCACATTGTAGCATGTGCACTTAACCAGGTGTGCCACCACCCATCCCCTAATTTCTCTCTTTTCAAAAAATATTTTTATTTATTTATTATTGGTTAGAGACAGAGAGAAATTGAGATATATATAAAGAGAGACAGAGAGACACCTGTAGCACTGCTTCACCACTCATGAATCTTCCCCCTGCAGATGGGGACCCCTCTCAATTTCTCTCTGTCCTGTCTAATAAAAACGATAAAGGAGAATGAATAAATAAATAAATACAGAAATATTGTCTACCAGCAGCAGTGGATTTGTAGTGCTAGCACCAAGCCCCAACAATAACCCTGGTGTCAATTAAAAATTAGGAGGAGATGGAGGGAGAGGATGAACAGACTAGAAAACTATTAGACAAGAGATGACCCTGGGTGACGCACAGTAAACACTTCATCTCCAAGAATGGAAATTGCTCAATTCCGGTTACTGACCCCATTCCAGGAAATCAGGGCTCTGTGTGTTGTTCAAGTTGAGTCCATCTGAGTTAGGCCCACCTGATTGGTAAAGCTCAGGATAAATTCCACAATGTCATACATAATCTGAGTTCAGTGGTAGGCCCAGAGTGAGAAACTGTTACATCAGCCAATGATAAGCAAGACAGGGGAAGACAAGGAAGGATCCTCTCATCCTGCAGAGTGAGGTCCTGACCAAGACATGGCTGTGAATACAGAGCAATCCCAATGGAAACTACTCCTTTGCTTATCACTCACTCTGGTATGGGCCACCCAGGGCAAGCAGATTTGTCTGAGGAGAATGCAGATTTCTTACCCAAAGAGGATCTGGATATGGGTACTAGCTACCTTTGCCCTCTGGAGTCCCTAACACCAAGAGAATTTGAAATTACTCTACTGGAGGAAAGGTAGCCTGACCCACGAAGTTGAGTTAAAATGTGGTCCTTACTCTTGGGGGAAAACACTGGGGAAGGGAAGAGATGATCCCACCAAGACAATGTTCAAGCACTTCCCTTCCCCAGTGACTATTCACAGTCCCTCTTCCAACATTTCAACTCCCTCCTTGTGTTCCAGGAAAAAAAAAAAAAGTGTTAGCAGTCAAAAAGCCTCCAGACTGGGTGAAGTAAACTCATCAATATAGATCCTTAATTAAAATAAAACTTGAATCTGACTTATTTTTTAATAGATTGAATGAGATGTAATTTATACTGATTTTTTGTTTGCTTGGGTTGTTGTTTAAAAAAAAATGAGCCCAACACTTTGTTCCAGAAAGGCATTTCATTAGCCAGTTGAATTTAAGTGACTTAATTGATGTAGTTAAAGCATTAATGTGGCTGATAAAAAAGAAAATGACTCAAGGCAAACACACTGTCATATTGTTATTATTGAACGTGGACTGCAAAATGCAAGCCCAGGAGTTGCTACGGAGTTAGACAGTTAGACACGGTCCATGTCCCAGGGGCATGCAATCCCAGCAAGGTTGTTATATGGTATTCATTGCAATTTGATGAACTTCATTTATCTAGACAGCTACTTATTTAGGATGAATTGGAACCTACTGAATCATCTTAATTCAGAGGCTTCCTCTGCACCATGGGTCTGCAGCAGCTATTCAAACTGCAGAAGGTTCGGCGGCGGCCATGACACAATGAATGTATTATTCCTACAGAATCGGCAAAGGGTAATGAATTATCATTTTTATGGACAGGTATTTGGTGATCCCTACCCTCACCTTTCTTCACTCTTAGGTTTTTAAGTATGATATCAGTGCCACAGTCACTGTTACTCATCTCCCCCAATAAAGAAGTTATCTGTCACAGATGATGCTATTTCCCCAATAGCACAATCATTCAATTCTTATGAAAAAAAAAATTACCGCCTGAAACCCTGTTACAAGATGAAGGTTCCCATAGGCACTGAGTTCTCTGAAGCAATGAGCTAATGAGGAGAGGAGAGTTCTCTCCTTATAGATACAGCCACTTTATGACATTCTATTACTAATTGAGAGTAGGAACTCACATAAAACTATACTGGGAGGAGGATTTATTTGGGTTATTTACAAGGCCAAGGGAAGAAACATGCAAATAAAGACTTGCATGTAGAGTGAATTCAATTGCTTAACAATTGTACTTTCTATTTATAGACTCGAGGGCTTTTTCAAAGACAGGTGGTAGGTGAGATTTGGAAAAAAAAATAAATTACCAGTGCTTGACTGCTTTCTAGATTCAGTACCAGATACTTGTACAACCTGTAGACCAAGTCTGTGTTGTCTTTGATGAGAAAGTTTAAACTTGGCAAACAAAAACTAAACAGTGGGATCTTATTTCAAAAGTCACAGCAATTTTTAATCTCCTCACACTTGGGGGGGGGGCACTGAGGACATTGTGCCAGTTGGGATTCTCCAGAGAAAGAAAGAGAGCAAATAGGAAAGATATATGATTCTGATTATATTACATGTAATTCACTTTAAGGAACTGGCTCACAAAACTGTGAGAGCTGGCAAGGCTGAAATCTGTAGGGCAGACTGGCAGGCTTGAGATTCAGATAGAATTTCCTTGTGTGTGTGTGTTTTATTTTTTATTCATTTTTAATTTTAATTTATTAGTGATTTAATATTAGTTTACAAAATCATACAATGACAGGGGTACAATTTTACACGGTTCTTAGTATACCAGAATTCTGTATCCCCATCCATCACAAGCTACAGCAGTTCCCCCAAGATCATAGATATGGGTTGCCTATTATTTCTATAACTATTAGATAGGATTACTCATATCACAATCTTCAAGGTCAGTGCCTTCTTGACTTTGCTAGCAGGTGAGGTCCAAACTAGAATTTCTTCTATTTCCTCTGAGGTGAATTCTAATCACATACCAGTAATAGCTAAGCAAGTGTTTGATCAAGCATCGCTAAATAACTATCCAGCTAGCATGACATAGTGCACCCAATAAAGTACACACATTCCCATATGCAAGGACCTGGGTTCAAGCCTCCAGGCCTCATCCACAGAAGGGAAGCTTCGCAAACAGTGAATCAGTACTGTTGGTGGCTCTACTTTTTTTCCTCTTGACCTCCCCTTCCATCTCATTTCTTTCTGTCTCTATCAAGACAAGAAAGAGAGAGAAAAATAGAGAGATAGAGAGAGATACAGAGAGAGAGACAGAGAGAGAGAAGAGAGAGAGAGAAAGTGAGAAAAAAGAAAAATAGAAAGAGAAAATAAATTTTAAACTAGCCATTAGGAGAATTGGGTTTGTCATGAAGCTACTGAGTCCCAGTGATAACCCTGTTGGCAAATAAATGAATACATTTGATTATTATAGCATTTGTGCTATTTGCCAATATTCGAGCTGGAAACTTTTTAACAAGTTGACAAATGTGGAACCAACAGAATGTGTATTTCTAAAAAAAACCAAACAAACTTAAGTCTGGGAAGGCAGCATAATGGCTATGCAAAACAATTTTATGCCGGGGGGCTGGGGGGGCGGGGGGGGGCGGGTTGTGGTGCATCCAATTAAACACACGTATCAGCTAGCACAAGGACCCAAGTTTGAGCCCCTGCTCCCTACCTGCGGGGGAAATGTTTCATAAGTGGTGAAACAGATCTAAATGTACCTATCCTTCTCTCTGTCCTGTCAAATAAATATAGGAAAAGAAAAGAAAAAGACTTCCATGCCTAAGAGGTCCCAGATTCAACCTCAGCACCACTATAAACCAGACCTGAGCAGTACTTACTGGTTGAAGACTTAAAAAGCCTTCGTGTGCTCTATTGTGACTTATTGTAGCAAGTCCCACTAATCTGCCTCATAATGTCATGATTCGTCAAGAAATGTGAAGTTATTTTTTGTTTGTTTATTTGCCTTTTACATAAAACCTTGTTTATGAAGTTGACATTTTTGTAAGTATTACGAGCTCAGTTAATTAATGGAGGAAGCCTGATTTCAAGCAAATGACACAGTCAGGCAGTAGACATCCAAGGGAGCCATGATCTGACCCTATGCCATTGGCTCTATCTTTACATCTTCTGACTCTTCTTTAGTCCACTCTAGTCACATGGGACTTTGTACTGTTTCTTGAATCTTCCCTCATTGTTCCTGTTTCAGGCCTTTGCATTTGCTGTTCCTTCTGCCTCTGGGTCCAGAGTCCTCAGAGCTTCACAGAGCTACCTTCATCTCATTACGAAAAAGTAACTCAAACAGGACCTCTAGAGACACATGACCCGACTCCCTTCCCCTTTCACTATTCTCATTTTCATATAGAATTATCTAGAATTATTTTTAAATTTGTCTACTTATTTTTCCTCATTAAAATGTCAGATTTAGGAAAGTAGAAATTGTGTCTTTGTTCTGCCTGTCTGTATCTCAGTATCTAGAAATTTTCACAGCCATAGAAGATTTACAATCAATATTCATGGAGAAAACTAATGAGAAGAGAGATAAGAGAAGTCTGGCTGGATTGAACCAATGTGTCATTGCTCCCTTCTGGTTGTTTTTCCAAGTGAATCATTGTGAGGCTATTTAGTCTGCCTTTTAATCATTTATTTAACCAAAGGCTCGAAGAACCTACTCAGGTTTAATACTATCTGATGCAAGTACAAGAGAAGATGCAGGTAGAATGAGAAGATACCCAGAAATCAAGAGTAAAGAAGTTGGGGAATAACATCTCTCTCCAGTAGTGTCACAAAGCACATTTGATACATGACATTGGGCCCATTTTTTCATATCACAAACTCTTAACATTATTCTCTAGCTTTAATATATCTGAACAACCACAGTGTTTCCTTAAAGATGTAGAGCTTTGACACCATATCAATATTAGCTCCCAAGAATTAGTTAGAAGATTTAAACAAACAATTAGCAGAAAGACAGAAAGTAGTTTATGGTGTTATGAAACACAATGTAGAAAGATTTCATTTATAGCATTCAAACATATTGATCCTCTGACTTCATGCTCCCTGATTTGATGTCAAGAATGAAAAATGTTTGTATAAAGACATACATGAGACTTTTTCAGTTGTTCATATTTTCAGCACTTAGAAAACCCAGATACTTTTGAGCCAGAAAGTAGGATATTTCACATGTCTCCCTTTCCTTCCTCCTTCTCATGCTTTTTTTTAGCCTAAATTTTGACTTTAACAGCTCTAGATGACTTTCCAAGCCTTGGAGTCCTGTCTCAAGAAGATGTGCCAATAACAAAACCTGGCCAAGAGGCCAGGAATCTCTCAAAAGAAAAGGCGAGAAAGCAGTTAGAACCCTGGGTACACACACTGTGATTCACGCTGTAGTTTGCTTCATGACAATTTTTTCCTTTTAAACTCAGACAGTGTGAGTTTATTAAATAGAAAAAAAAAAACCTTAAGTCCAACCTGATAAATCTTTCTTTATGCTCCTGCCAATAACTGTGTGGCTGTCTCATGACCTTGTTTCTTAGAGTGTCTCCTTCTAAACACACACACACACACACACACACAATTCCTCTCTTATTTACTTCTTAGTCATTTTAACAAGAAAAATTGGGTATTTTTGAGGTATCAATCTATAAAATAGTTTTCCACTTCTATATTTTTAATATATAAGCATTATATATTAAACATACACATATCATACATATTTATATATTTACTATATATTATATATTGTATATTATATATTAATTATATATTATATATTATATATTAAACACACATGTAGTCATTCTGTGGCATACATAGTTGAGTACCATGTGAAAGGATCTAAGTTCAAACCCCTGGTCCCACTGTAGGGGTTAAATAGTGCTGCAGGTGTCTTTTTCTCTCTGTATCTCCTTCTCCCCTCTTAATTTATCTCTGTCTCTACCAAATATATATATACAATCTCCAACAAGACTGAGAGACATTATCAATATGTGTAACTGCCACAAAACTAAAACTCAGGGAATAAGCCCGAGGTATATCACAAATCATCTTGGAAGTTGAATAAGAGACTTCACTTCTTACACCCTCAATTTCCTTATCTGTAAAATGAAAGCACCTAATCAAAATATTTCTAATGTACTCAGTTTTCATTCTAGATTCTAGCACAGAATTCTTGTTACTTGCAGTTCAGATAGTCAATTTTAAGAAATGATAAACCAGAACTATTTGGAATTTCAGAACTGATGGTATCCGTACATCAAAACATAATAAGTTCATCTTTCCATGTGTGTTGCTTATTGTATATCAACTGCACCTTAATCTAGCCCTAATTTAGAGAAAAAGAATGATACTTTACTCACTATCTGAAAAGAATTAAATTTACACCATTTCAGAGGAAGTAATAAAAGTGGCACACTTGTATATCAGTGCTCTTTTAACTTGACTTTGGGAAAATTTTGAAAAAAAATTGTCAAAAGTATTAAATGTATTTTTATCTCTCTCATCCAGGACTCATGATTCAGGCTTTTTTAGTGAGGGTGTGGGGGCGGAGAGAGAGAGATATCCCAGTACCACAGTTTCCTGGGGTTTGAACTTAGGCTGCTAGCATATAATGAAAAAGCAAACACCTTCCCAGGTGAGCTACATCAATGACCTACAAAAAGTACCTTTTAAAAGTCATTCATTGTAGGTGTCTCTACATAAATAAACTGCTACAAGACAAAGCCCCTACAAGGTGAATTCTGTTGAGCTATTTGATTTTATCAGAGCACTTTGAATTCTAATGACTGTTACTTCTTGTTTTCGAAATGACCAGTTGTAAGTCTGAGCTCCCCTCCCTATTCCCTGACATCCCTCCAACCTGGGTAGGAGCCTGTGTAGGGGCACAGAGACTGGGCTGCCAGCTGGTGAGTGAAGAAGGCAGATCTGTTTACCTGCCAAGAAAGGCCTAGAAGAAACACACTGCTTAGCTAAATTGCTGTGAAACATAAACAATTTGTTAAAGAGAAAAACAATTTAGACAAACTGAAACAAAACAAAAATTTCCTGAATTCAGCTGTACTTTGATAGACTAAATTCAATGAACACAATTAACAGAGGGCCAGGCAGCTTTAGGAATAATGAGGAAAAAAAACAACAACCTGGGATGGAGAGAAAACATAGGGAGATCAGAACAAAAGGGAAAACGGGAAGCTATAGCTTGCCATTTTGGAAGTAAAATACATGCTTTCTTAGACTTTTTTTTTTAATCCCTTGTTGGTTTCCTAGGCCAATTCCATGCCAATTCTGGGGATAGAGAGGAGAGAAATGAAGAGATGAGGCAAACACAAAGTCACTGATGCACTGTCTTTACTGAACATCAAGGAAACCAAAGCAAATTCTTTTGCTTTACCTTGAAATATTCAATAAATTGTCTCAGTGCTCTTCTCATTGTGTAGTAAACAGAGCTGGAGTCCCTGTGAAAAGTCAATCTGTTTTTTGTAGCTCTTTGATCTATCTAGGCAACTCAGGGGAAAACATAAAAGAAAGAAAATCATAGTTACAGTTTGAAAAATATGCACATCAAATATGATCACCTTTCATTGGAGGAGTTCATGAAATTGAAGATTAACCAATGTCAAAGAGTCTAGTAAAAGCCCCAAAACATTTTTTTGGGGGGGAGAACACTTCCCTCTATCTTTCCTAAATGGCCAGAGATGTTTTAAACGAGGTTCTGTTTTTCATTAACACTTGTGCACTGTTTCTACCTCCACAGTGAAAGGACGTTCTAAATGCTATGTCTTGTGTATTGGTCCTATTTTCTTCTGGATTTGAACCCCACATCAGTATCAGTAGCAGAAAAGAGAAAGATTGGGCCAAAAATGCCAGAGCAATGGAGAAATACTTTTAGTTATTATTACCCAAGTAAATGAAGAAACTGTAGACCAGATGGGTGTACATTATCCAACTAAAAAAAGTGTCTTGTTAACACAGATAAATGGTCTGAAACAGCAGAACATTTTCTTGCAATTTAAAAAAAAGTAATAGCATCAATATTTCAGAGGCGAACTCTGCATTTTTTAAGGTTTCTCCTCAAAAACACACTTGATACTGATAGATGCGTTCTTAAAGTTGTTCATTGACACATTCATAAATATGTGAACTTGAAAAGGGATTTTTTTTTTTAAATCCCAAGTATCAATACAAAAATGTCTTTTAGTAGCTTGAATATATGATGTGAATATCCCAGAGCTTCAAGCGGAACTGAATATATTCCCTTCATTCTTTCCTTTTCCTTTCACGGAACTTCTAACTTTTATGCACTTTTAGTGAGAAAGAGAAGCCAGGGCAGCTCTCCATCATCTATGATGCTCGTTTTCTTTGCTATTGTTTTTGTGATGCTGGGGATAGAACACGAGGTCTTGTGTGCTCAAGGAATACACTGTACCCTTGAGAAAGTCCTTGGTCCTGTCTCAGACACTCTGGAATCAACACTGCCCAAACAGAACAAAGACTGAGTAATATAAGAGCAAGACAGATCTAGCTTCCCCTATTAATATCTGTGCAACCTTGAATTCTTCAAACTGTGTCAGAATTATGGTTTTCCTATTTCTGACATGCAGATAGAAATCTAGTAGGCAAACATGCCATAGAGATTTTAAAAATACCCTCTAGGGAAAGAGAGAGGCAGGCTGGGAGTATGGATGGACCTGTCAACACCCATGTTCAGTAGGGAAGCAATTCCAGAAGCCAGACCTTCCCCCTTCTGCATCCCACAATGACCTTGGGTCCGTACTCCCAGAGGGCTAAAGAATAGGAAAGCTATCAGGGGAGAGCATGAGATACAGAGTTCTGATGGTGGGAATTGTGTAGAGTTGCACCCCTCTTATCCTATGGTTTCGTCAATGTTTCCTTTTTATAAATAAATAATAAAAAAACACCTCTAAATAGCCTATTGAGTACAGTACATGCTAGAACCTTCAAAGTGCCTTCTTTAATACAAACTTCTCCCTGGGCTTGTTCTAATTTCTTTTTTTTTTTAATTTTTTTAATTTATAAAAAGGAAGCACTGACAAAGCCATAGGATAAGAGAGGTATAACTACACATAATTCTCATCACCAGAACTCCATATCCCATCCCCTCCCCTGATAGCTTTCCCATTCTTTATCCCTCTGGGAGTATGGATCCAGAATCATTGTTGGGTGCAGAAGGTGGAAGTTCTGGCTTCTGTAATTGCTTCCCCACTGAATGTGGGCATTGACAGGTTGATCCATACTCCCAGACTGTTTCTCTCTTTCCCTGTTAGGGCTCTGGGGAAGCGATGCTCCAGGACATATTGGTGGGGTTGTCTGTCCAGGGAAGTCTGATTGGTATCATGCTGGCATCTGGAACCTGTTCTAATTTCTTCTTAGAAAAAGAGTTTCTAGTTTTATATAGTGGGAATAATCTCATTTTCTTTCAAAGTTGTGGGTGTAAGGCTCCACTTCAGATAGAAAACAAAACACCATCTCTGGAAAAATTGAATATAATATATTGTACCCCCCCAACCTCTATGACTTGGTAATGTCTATGTTACAGTTAAACCCAAAATCCATTATGATTATGAAAGCATCACCTTCATTTGCATTCAACCATATCTTTAAGCAAGAAATAAAGTTATTTACTAGAAGAAAAATACAATTTTCCTATGAGATGTCTTATTTTACCTGGAAAGCCTCCTTTCCCCAGGAACATAACAATGACTTATGACTTATAAAGTGCTATACTTTAGAGGTGGTAAAATATTTTCCTTACAATTATGAGAGTTTGTATTTCTAATCTCTGCAATACCTCACTAGCACATCAAAACTACCTTTGGAAAAGTTTTAGGTCTTTTTGTTGTTGTTGTTGTTTGTTTGTTTGTTTATGTCACCTCCATTATCCTTGTAGCCATCCAGTAGTCTTAGATAGGTTCTAGTCAGCATTTGTTTGTTTAGTTACTAGGAGTACTGAAAAATACAAGTGAATTATTAGCTTGTCAAGTTCAGAAGGAAAAAATTATATAACATTGCATGTGAATGCAATAAAAATAAAAAAGTAATAAAAAGTAGAGATGAAGAAGGATGAAGAAATCCCCCCCCTGGATTTAGTTACCCAGCTTTGTAAAGTCCACTGTAACTGGTCAAGTCACAGAGTCCTGTCCATTTTGTAGATTCAAGATGGAGTGTCATGGGATGATTTTGTCAACACATATCTCTTGAAAAATATCCGAAGGCAGCATACTGGAGACTCACATTCTTTCTCTACTATAGTAGGTTGATGACACATCCCACAGCAGAGATGAGATTCTTGGAGGCAACACTGAATTTAGCTGTCTTAACTCATGATGTCAAAGAGAGCTCTGTGACACTGACTGAATCTGTGGCTGTATTTACAAAACTAGACATGTATTTTAAATGACTATATAATATCAGTTTCTAGCCAAGAAAAATCTTTTTTCTAGAATTAAATTCTTCCTTAGTCTACCCATCTGCTTCCAACTAGAGCTCCCATGTTTTTCACATGGTCTGACTGGTTTTCTCCAACCTGAACCAATCCAGGAACTTTCCAGAAATATTCTCAGTATCAGAGTAGGGATGGGGTAGTACAGTCTCCCTCTTGTGGTCAAAATCCAAAAGTGTGACTCCTGTTTTTCATATGCTTTCCCAGAAAGACAATAGATAGGCACTAAAAATAGTAATAATAATAACAATAACAGACTAGAAATACAGAGAGCCTTGAGACTAGGAGGATAGAATATAGCATTCACACCTATGATCTCAGTTGATCCTTGGGATCAGTTGAGTCCACCTGTCTCCTTTGTCTTTGTTCAATTTGGCCTTATCATAACTGTATTACTAGCTGATAAACACCCATCTAACACATACCTTGACAGGGTCAGGTTTTCTAACACTCATCACTGAACTGATACCCTCAGCTAAGTATTCTTGATTCTGTCCAGTTTTTTTCTCCCAAGCACAGACTGACATAGCACTCCAGTAAAATCCTTGCATAGATGTACAGTGCCCTTATTTCTGTAGAACACTTCACTTTGACAGTCTGCCTTAACAAGTTGTTTCAACTCTCTGGGTTTTAATTTCCTCATCAAAGACACAGCAGGGTGGAGCAGATCAGAGGAACTGAGGGGGACTCAAGACACCCCATGGCACTTGTCAAGCAGGATCCTGGCATTCTTCCCAAGGACCCTCAGGTCTGCTCCTGAAGCTTTCCTAGCATACTGTACAAGACAAAATTCTGCTTTCCATTCCAGGACCTTAGCAAATAATCTTAAAGTCTCAATACAGTCTTTCTTATGATTTAGTCAATGAACCCTTATTTCCTATTTCACAGGCAAGACAACTGAGGTACAGAGAACTGCATAGCTTATTATTCAGCTTGCTTTTGACTATATCGTCCCCACCTCAGGACTGAGAGGTACAAGAGCCTGTGAAACACTGACAGGCTCTAACTATCATGAGCTTTTCTAAAGGAGAGGAAGCAAAGAGGAGTAAGTCAGGTGCTTTGGAAATTATTTCCTCCTCGTCCCTATCCCTCCCTCTCCCCTACCTCATCGCCTCCCACCACTACCAGCTGCTTGTAGACTATATTATTGGAATAATGGGGCCCAGCCAATCACTGCTTTCCCACACTGAGATGTATGTGAGTAGTAATCCCAAAGCGTTTAAATGTATGAGTGGGAAATTACAAAGGAGTTAAGGAAAACAAGCTGAGGGACCCACTTTTGAACCCAAGCAGAGATGCAAATTTGGGGTCTAAGCATACCATTTAGTCAACCATGCAAATTAGCACATGCTCACTTGCCTGGGGCCTGAAAGAAACCAGGATAGGGGGGCCACAAGGACTTCCAGTCTGTTCAGTTTCTCCTTCAGTTGACTTTTGGTCATGTTTTAGTTGGCATTTGCTTCTATGAATGCCTATGAGTGGATGTGACTGTTTTCACAACCTGTGTGTGGGGACACAGAGGTGAACTAGAAGGAATGAGTTAATATTTCAGGGTTGTAATCGTAGGTTTTAGGAGCAAACTAGGAAGAAAAGGTTAAGACTATAACAAATCACACACACAACCATCTGAAAAGCGAGTGCAAAAAAAAAAAAAAAGAAAATGCAATCTCAACCTAGTCTACTCACATCTAAGAAACTTTTCTTTCTTTTAAAGGTCACCATTTACAGTCTTTGTTTATGGGTGCAGGGGTTAGGGTGGCTGCATTTAGTTGCAATTGTTCAAATATGTGCTCTTCATAAAAGCAAGTGTCTCACTCTGACAAGGGTTGTAACCCTCATACATTTCCTATAGCTACAGCTGAATTGGAACTATTAGGTGTCATTCACTTACATCTTCTCAGTGAAGATTCCATTTCCCAATTATTGGAATGGACAATCAAATGAAAGCAAATGTTGCCAAAGAAAAAAACATGAAAAGAGTCTTTCAATATCTAAAGAGAGCTGGGGATTGATTGTAAGTAGTTGAAAACACTCCTCCATCCACGTTATCAACTACAAAGGTGGTAGTACTAGGAGGTAGAGGCCAAGGGCAAGAGAATTAGGAGCCTGGGGCCAGGGTAAGGAGGAGGCAAAATTCATTGAAGTCGGGAAAAGAATTGGTATCTGGTATTTCCTCTAAATTTAATGCTGTCAAGCCAACATCTTACACATCTACCCAGAGTAAACACATTGCTATTACAGAAGCAGAGCTCTCTTCAAGGATAGATTCAAAAGCTAATAGGTGAAACCAGCTGCAAGAAACATCTGTTTTCCCCCCCTTTCAGAGCAAAAGTCCTTACAGAACTGGAAAAAAAAAAAAAAGAGGTTCCAGAGTTGTCAGATGGCTATAGTCTAGGAAGGAGTTTCTATGATTGTCCAATTTTTATGGGCCCAGCACGCTTCCCCTGTGCTACTCTGCTACCTGATCCTCCAGTTTTTAAAGAAAGATCCCTTAAACTCAATCAATTTGCATGAGCTCTTCCAAACATGTTATCAGAGCAGACTCACGTTCTAAAACACTACTGCTGTGAAGGAACCTGCAGAAGAGTGCTCCACTTTAACTCAAGAGATGCCCTATTCTTAGTCTTTGACCAAGAACCAACAAAAAATAAATTTATTTTTGCTTTGAACCAAACTGGAGTAGGTATATTTTCAGATGTTGGCTCCTTATTACTATGAGTGGTTGCTACATTACCTACTCCTTCAAATAGCAAATTAGCTGGGTTTTTTTTTTTTTTCTCATTCATTATAACCTAAGTAAAGGATTAGAAATAATATCAACTAAGCCTCCAGAAGTCACACAGTTACCTCATGAAATCTTTAGAAATGTCTTTGAGAGGAGAACTACTGTGATGGTAAGAAAAGAAGGAAAGACTCACTTGGGACATCTGCTAAGTGACACTAGTGTTTAAAGTGACTCCAATTGTGTATCTCGTGTACTCTGGATAGTTTGTAAGTCGAAAATAAATTATTGTTTCCATTTGTCACTGGGAAAACATGCAACCATTCAAGAAAGTCTTACCTTAACTATTGGATCTGGCAGGTGAACTCAACTGTCTTTCACTTCAGATGCTGAGGAACCAGTAACAAATTATACACTTTCTGGCCAGAATTCTTGAAATGTCAGCCACCTAAATTTGTGAATTATATTTTAAGTGTACAACGTGATGACTTGATTATACACAGTGAGAGCATTTATGTACACTACTTCAGCAAATTTAAATTCTCTGCAGTACAGTGTTATCAACAGTATCGACGTGTGAGGTGCTCAGACCTTATTCATCTTATAACCAGTGAATTCTATGGATTAAAAAGTCTGTATCCCCCTTTTTAATTTTTTTAAAGTATTTGTTAAATAAATAAATTGGTTTATTCCCTTTTGTTGCTCTTGTAGTTTTATTATTTTAGTTATTATTGTTGTTGTTATTGATGTCATCGTTGTCGGATAGGACAGAGAGAAATGGAAAGAAGAGGGAAAGACAGGGGGAGTGGAGAGAAATACAGACAAGACACCTGTAGACCTGCCTCACCACTTGTGAAGCGACTCCCCTGCAGTGGGGAGCCAGGGGCTCGAACTGGGATCCTTACTCCAGTTCTTATGCTTTGTGCCACCTGCAATTAGCCTGCTGTGCTACCACCCAACTCCCTTATTTTTTTAATTTTTATTTATAAAAAGGAAACACTGACAAAAACCATAAGATAAGAGGGGTACAATTCCCACCACCAGAACTCTGCACCCCATCCCCTCCTTTGATAGCTTCCCTATTCTTTAGCCCTCTGGGAGTATGGACCCAGGGTCATTATGGGGTGCAGAAGGTGGAAGGTCTGTCTTCTATAATTGCTTCCCTGGCGAATATGGGTGTTGACAGGTCTATCCATACCCCCAGCCTGCCTCTCTCTTTCCCTAGTGGGGCAGGGCTCTGGGGAAGCAGGGCTCCAGGGTACACTGTTGGGGTCCTCTGCCCAGGGAAGTCTGGTTGGCATCACGCTAGCATCTGGAACCTTGTGGCTGAAAAAAGAGTTAACATATAAAGCCAAACAGATTGTTGAACAATCATGAACCTAAAGCCTGGAATAATGCAGATGAAGAGTTGGGGGATACTTCATTTTGTTAGTAGGCCTATTTTAGCTATATGCCAAAGGGCCTATGACTATACTAGTATCCCTGTTTTACATGTATCTTATTTCTTTGAATCTCCATAGAATTCGGTTTAGAAGCTGTATTACTAGGGAGTCGGGCGGTAGCAGTGCCGGTTAAGCGCATGTGGTACAAAGCGCAAGGACCAGCAAAAGGATCCATGTTTGAGCCCCTGGCTCCCCACCTGCAGGGGAGTGGCATCACAGGTGGTGAAGCAGGTCTGCAGGTGTCTATCTTTCTCTCCCCCTCTCTGTCTTCTCCTCCTCTCTCCATTTCTCTCTGTCCTATCCAACAATGATGACATCAATAACAACAATGATAACTATAACAATAAAAAAACAAGGGCTGCAAAAGGGAAAATAAATAAATATTTTTTGAAAAGTTGTATTGCTTTCTTCTGAAAGATGACTTTCAACAGCAAGGATCCCCAGACTGGTAAGATAGTTCACCTGGATAGTGTACCTATTTTTGTCATGTGTGCCTTTGCACCCACTCCCCAAAACTGGAACAAGTTTGAATACTGTGGTATCTTTCTCTCTTTCTTTCTGTCTCGATGTTTTTCTCTGTCCATCAGAAAATGTTCACCTGGACTAGGGAAGCACCAGAGACATCAGTCAATCAGTCATACAATAGCAAACACCTGAGAGATAATTCTCATGCATTTCTAGGGGGTTCTATGGTTTAGTGTCAACAATTTTTATAGTTTTTTTTAGTATAATGCAGTATCTTAGAGATGCATCTTTAGTGTGACTCTGCTTACGCATACCTATATATGTATATGTGCATCTGAAAAAAGTTCCTAAAAATGATAGGACACGTTCACTCCAGTTTATTGTAGAGTATATGGCCATATACAAACTATATGCAATAAGATCATCCGAGGCATCTTAATAGAAATACTTACTAGTCATATGAACTTGGGAAATTCACTTAACCTATTAATGATATAAGTAGTAAAACCTCCTACTGTTTTGTGTCAGTTTGACAGCTATTGGATTCACAGAGAGTATATAAAGCAACAGCTTTGGAAGTGGCAGTCAGGGTGACTCCAAAAGAGATTAGTTAGTGTGTGAATCTATAGACTCAGTAAAGATCATTTTTCTCCAACATGGATGTGTATCATGCAGTCAGTTCTTGGAGGGTTTGAATAGAACAAAGGATAGATAAAGGGTATGTTTTTTTTCTCATCATTTGTCTCCTGCCCTTGGGCATCAGACCTTTTATTCCACAACCTACACCCAGATCAGAATTGAAGACACAAGCCTCCCAATTCTCAACATTATACTTGGTCTGAATTACCCCATTGTCCTTTTTAGTTCTCCAGCATACAGATAGCAGATTATAGGACTCCTCAGCCACTGTAATTATGGGACTAATTCCTATAATAAATCTCCTATTTTACTCAGCTATGTTTACTGGTTTTACTTCTCTGGAGAACACTAACAAAATGATGCTGTGAAGAATAAATGAATAAACATTACAGGTAAGAAGGTGGCACATCCAGTTTATCACACTTACTACTATGCCCAAGGACCCAGCTTCAAGCCCCCACTGCCCACATGTAAGGGGACGCTTCAGGAGTGATGAAGCAGGTCTGCAGGTGTCTGCTTTTCTCTCTCCAACTCTGTTTTGCCCTCCACTCTCTGTTTCTCTCTGTATAATTGAGAGGGGAAAAGGGGGAGGAATGACACTGAGAACGGTGGATTCACAGTACTGGCACCAAGCCTGAGCAATAATCCTGATGGAAATGAAAAGTAATAAATATTTCACAAACATCACAAACACATAAAAAGTACCAAATACATGTTAGTGTCCTTCCTTTTAAGCCCTAAGTACAATATGATACCTAGCTAGAACACTTCCACGCTGACTGACACCTATGAAAACATAATAAATAATTGCCTGTAGATACTTATTATTTCTACTAGGTATAGGAAATTGTACTAGAAGTTTTGTGAATTAAATAAACCAAAAAAAATCACAGAATATTTTAACAGAAGGAAAAAAGAGAGGAGATCAATCAACATAAAGACTTGGAGAAAACTAAAATATTTACTGCTACTTGAGATGAGAACTCTAACCAATGCCCTTTGTATTTTAATATAAAGCAATATGCCTCCTCTCTCATTTTAGACTATTTCTCTCACTAGCTTGTCAAAGTCTCTTAGGGCTGATACCATGCCTATTAATCTACCACTGTGTTTTCTTGGACTAGCATTGTGTCTTTTACATAGATGTCACTCTATAAATCAGTGCTTGCCAAATGGATAAACAAATGAATAGATTAGCATTATTAGTGGGATTTTTGGTACCCATATGTCAAAGTAATTGTTCAATTTGGTAAAACTATAGTCTTGGTTGTCTGTGAACAGCACCGTCACCCCCAATTTTAGTCACTATTCATTTTTTAAATCATACTGGTATCCATATAATGTAAGAGTTGGAGGGAGGAGGGTGTAAAGAAAAATAAATAAGAAGAAGAAAGGAAGGGTGGAAGACAGAAGGGAGCAAGGAATAGCTTTTTCAAATTGTAAAAGATAAATCAGATTTGTAGAATGTTTATCTTCTCTATGAAACACATCAGTCTAGGCATGTGACATCTCTCCAGAATTCTAAATGTTCTTGTGATAAAGGATTCTGTACTCAGTTGGTCAGGCTAGAAAACTGATAATCTAGAAACCCCTATTTCATCTCCTAACCCGGAGAAAGGAGAAAAACTGAATGAATTGACATCACCAAAAACATTCATCCCCAGGTTTTTTCTCTTACCTTCCTCTATTGATTTAGGCAAAAGCACAAAGAAAACTGGCAGTAAGAGAAAAAGTATTGAAGTCCAAGCGGGAAAAAACCTATGATATTATGACATATAGTTTCTTGCTAAAGTTTCTAATTTCGTTTAGTGCCCAATGGTATTATGTACTTATCCACTCTTATTTCCATTTCTGTGAGTAGAATAGAATTTGCTAATTGCCATCATGCAAGAGAATGACAAAGTTGGAATTCTCCAAGGCATTGGGGGATTATGAGTCAAGGTCGATTGGCCATGAGTCACCTCTTTAAGTGGGAGATGGCAGGTTGAGCAAAGTTTTGAGATGAGTAAGCCAATTACATAGTATTGCTGCCTGCTTCCTGCTTATATAACATTGTTCAGGAGGAAGCAGAAAACCCAGTCCTGTTCAAAGAGCTATGAAGCTTTCATTTGAACAAGAGAAAGTTGCCTAACGCATTAAATATAGGTAAGATTTTATCTCTGAATCTCTGTGTCTAAGAGTAGGCCTTAACAGTAGGCAAATGTTGGTAGTTTATCACTGAGTGTGTTAAGAGAATGAACCCAATGGTGACACACTTGGTTGAGTGCAAGTGTCATCATGTAAAAGGACCCTTGGACCAAGCCCCTGGTCCCAGCCTATTATGGGCAAGCTTCACAAGTGGTGATACAGGTCTACAGGTGTCTTCTCACTCCCTCACTTCCTCTTCCCATACAGTTGTCTTCTGCTTCTAAACCATAAGTGAATAAACAAATGAATATATTTTTAAATTATTACCATAATATACTAAATCATCTAGGACAGGACTTCATAAATTGTAGATGCATATTGAATAGTTGTTCACTCTTGTTGTTAATGTCATACAGACCTAGTATGGGTATCTCCCTCTACTATTTAGGATGGTGGCAGGACAAACAGTATGCAGAGCACTGTTCTCATACCTGTTTAGAAGCTGACCTCTGAGTTCTCACCAATTCAAATAAACTCCTTGAACATCCCTTCCATTTATAATCACATTATACTGATTGCAGATGCTACCCTTAGCTGTTTAAGTGATACCAATTCCTTGCAAAATACTAATGTATGGGGAGGCGGGTGGGAGCACAGTGAATTAGCGCACATGGCGTGAAGTGCAAGGACTTGTGGAAGGATCCTGGTTTGAGCCCCCAACACCCCACCTGCTGGGGAGTTGCTTCACAAGCAGTGAAGCAGGTCTGCAGGTGTCTTTCTCTCCCCCTCTCTGACTTCCCCTCCTCTCTCCATTTCTCTCTGTCCTATCTGACAATGATGACAACAACAGCAATAATAACTACAACAATAAAAAATAACAAGGGCAACAAAAGGCAAAATAAATAAATAAATATTTAAAATATTTTTAAAATACTAATGTATAACATCTACACATTTTTTAAAATATTTATTTATTCCCTTTTGTTGTCTTTGTTGTTTTATTGTTGTAGTTATTATTGTTGTTGTTGACTTCATCATTGTTGCATAGGACAGAGAGAAATGGAGAGAGGAGGGGAAGACAGAGAGGAGGAGAGAAAGATAGACACCTGCAGACCTGCTTCACCACTTATGAGACTCTCCTGCAGGTGGGGAGCTTGGGGCTCAAACCAGGTCCATGTGTTTTGTGCCACCTGTGCTTAACCCACTGTGCTATCGCCTGACTCCCATCTACATATCTTACAACACAGAAGCCTGGTGTATAGCACAGACAAGTGGTCAGAGGTCCAGGTTTTAGGAGACCAAGTCTAATAGAAAGAAAATGTATAGTAGAGGTTTATAAGCCAAGAAGCAGAGAATAAATTTGCATTGTAGACACTTGTTTGAGAAGTCCTGAGTTCCAGGCCAAGTCATACTTTGTACTAACTCTATGCACTAAGTCTTTCTGAACCACACATTTACATTTTAGTCATTGGGAAGTCTAACAGACTGACCAAATCCCTTGCATGTGAGCAACTCACAGTTCAGTTCCCACAATCCCAAATGACGTTGTACTGTTCTGGAATCTCTCACTCAGTGGCCTTTTCTCACAAGATAATAAGATAAGCTAAATATGTCAAATAAGATAATAAATAACATTTATTCTTTATTTTCAAGATTAATTTATGAATTACATGAACAAATGTGCTCAAAACAGTTCCTGGAACAGAAAATTACCCAACTGATGCCAGCAGACTTAGAGATTTTTTTTTCTTGCTCTTCCAAACATCATACCAGAAAGCTTAACTTTGGGTGTAGCCATTTTCCAGCATACCCATTAAGCCACCCAAATTATTTCTAGAAATACTTTCATTTCACACTGCTTCACTGAACACTAATATTTCTCAACCCCTTAAATTATAATCCTTTTTAGCTTATGAAGAATTGATTATTTCTGTCATTGTACCCCCAGAAACATTCAGTTCTTGAATTAGTAGCTTTCTTGAGCGAAAGAAACTTTATGAGCTGCCATTACCAACTACAGCAATGACTTATTCTTTCAAAACCTCTAGAGGGCAAGATCACTATAATTTGCTTCTAAATTTCATCTGACTTGTGATTCCAATTTAGCCAGAATTATGAAATGTCCCTTCAAATTAAGTAAATCACCACAGCTCTTGTGCTCTCTACAGAAAGACAATGTACCCCATTGTCCTAGCTCTACAGATTTCAATAAAATCCAAACTCATCTGTAATGGCACCACAATTGGCATCACTGCCCTTGATCAGTCCCAAGAATCTATTGATGGAAAGGAGACATCAGCAGTCAATAGAAAATGTGAACTTCCCAGAATGTTTTTGTTCTATGTAGAAAGTAGTGGTTATCTATTGAGATGTCAACTGGTCCTGGTCATGAACCAAAATTCAAAGAAGAGAAGAGGGAAAAGGAGAAGGAGAAGGAAAAAAAAAATTAAGGGTCTCTACAATCATTTATGACATACTCCATGAAAATCTAGAAGAAAAGATTTCATAAGTATAGTATTATTTTATGTACTTTAATGGAAATAAGACTAAAGTGCAAAACATTTGATGTTCTTTTTTCTTTTCTTTTTTCCCCCACCAAGGTTATTGCAGGGGCTCAGTATTCCAGTACTAGGAATCAACTGCTTCTGGCAGTCATGTTTTTTCTTTGTATTTTTATTTGACAGGACAGAGAGAAACGGAGAAGGGGGAGTAGATAGAGAGGGTGAGCAAAAGATACACACCTACAGACTGACTTCACCACTCCTGAAACCGTCCCTCTGCAGGTGGGGAGTGGGGTTTCAAACTTAGGTCCTTTCACTCAGTACTATGTGTGCCACTGCCTGCCCCCCAACATTTGATGTTCTTTAGGAAAGGGAATTTTGAGACTGGTTGGTTAATGAAATAGTGTACACAGATGTTACAGATGGAAAGGAATTCTATACACTTTATGTCCACTTGCTGAGTGTGTCTCGATTATATCTCAGAATACTTACTATGCAGCTGTAAAGATGTCATCTCAGGTTTTTGTTTGTTTGTTTGTTTTGTTTTGAATATAGATAGAGAAAGCAGGGAGGGAGGGAGGAAGAGAGAGAGAAAGAAAGAGAGAGACAGAAAGAGAGAGAGACAGAGAGAGGGAGAGACAGAGAGAGTCAGAGAGATTGAAGGTGACCATAGCACCAAAGCTTCTGTCAAGCAGTGAGGATGGGGTTTGAACCTGCGTGGTGCACATGGCCAAGCATCACACTATACAATGAACTATTTTGCAGCTTTATCATCTCAATTTTAACAATTTGGAAATTCAAATTCAGTGAAACTGAATAACTTATCCAGAGAGAGGTGGAAAAAGTAGGATGGAAATATAGGATGCAACTGACCTCAGCAAAGCTATAAAATGGAAGGGGAGACACATCAAGTGTCAGAAGCATATTGCCTCAGGAAGAAAGACTTAGAACAAATGCTTTTGCATCCAATTCCTAATTCAACTCAATTCAATTTACTTAACTGCTATCTCAGACTTTCATCAACTTCCCTAAGGAAACTATACACCTTCATATAGCCTGGGGATTCTACAATCATATTTTCTTTGTATTTAAATGGACACTCTGCTTCTCACTAAGTGTATAAATCCAATGTCTTGCACCTTGACTCCCAGATTTTCTCACCTGTAAAATGAATATGAAAACCATTGCCTAGCAGAGTTTCAGTGAAGATGAAACAGAATAGCATACTAAAGCAAAGTGCATTCATGGGCACAATGTGTCCTCAAGACGTGGTAGCTTTTACTACTCTTTCAATGCAAAGCTGATTTCTAATTTGACAAGATCTAAATGAAGCAGTTGAATTATTCAGTGGAGTGGCATTATTTATCTTTAGAGAATAAATACTGCTAATATCGGACAAGGAAAAATTTGAGACTAGTCATCAGATCCTATTCAGAATGTTCTATGTATTACTCCAGAATATAAACAGATGAGCAAGTTGTGGTCTATATACACAATGGAATACTACTCAGCAATCAAAAATGGTGACTTAACTGTTTTCAGCCAATCTTAGATGGACCTTGAAAAATTCATGTTAAGTGAAATAAGTCAGAAGCAGAAGGATGAATATGAGATGATCTCATTCTCAGGTAGAAGCTGAAAAACAACATCAGAAGAGAAAAACAAGTAGAACCTGAACTGGAATTGGCATATTGCACCAAAGTAAAAGATTCTGGGGTGGGTGGGTGGGGAGAATTCAGGTCCAAAAAGGATGACAGAGGTCCTAGTGGGGGTTGGATTGTTATATAGAAAACTGGGAAATGTTATGCATGTATAAACTATTGTATTTACTGTCAAATGTAAAACATTAATTCCCCAATAAAGAAATTTAAAAAATTAACAGAAGAGAAAAATTATCTTTAACTTATTTATTTATTTATTTAGTATTAATTTATTAGGTAGAGACAGAAATTGAGAAGGAGAAGAGAGGGAAAGAGATAGAGAGACACCTGCAGCCCTGCTTCCCTATTCATGAATTTTTCCCCACGCAGGTATGGATCAGGGGCTTGAACTGGGTCCTTAAACAGTGTAATGTGAACGCTTAACCTGGTGCTCCACTGCCTGGATCTGGAACAGGCTTTTACATGCAAGTGTTAAATCATTTTCTTTTTCTGTTATTACTGATTCAAACTATCAGAAGGTTTCTTTTTTTATATTTATTGTTTATTATTATTATTATTATTATTATTATTATTATTTTATTTTTACCAGAGCACGGCTCAGCTCTGGCTTATGGTGGTACAGGGATTGAACATGGGACTTCAAAGCCTCAGGCATGAAAATCTCTTTACATAACCATTATGCTGTCTACCCCTGCCCTGTTTCTTTTTTTGTTATTAAAACTTGTGATACTTAACTTTGACTGCAAAAATCTAATGGGCAACAGAGGACCAAAACTCCGTTAGAGGTGTAGATCATCCCAAGAATTATACTGACCACTTTCAGAATGTGATGCTTCTGTTCAAACTGTTGACTTAATTGCTGCTCTGGGAGCTCTTCCTTATTTCTGACCAAAAGTCACTGGAGGGGGGAGGTGGGTCAGAATTCTATGGGTATAAAAATGTTTCGGGGTCAATTGCAACTCCTGGAATCTATGCTACTCCACATGTTCTGATCTCATAAGCCAGATAAACTAAATGGCTCTCTTTGTTATTCAGATGAAATAATCCTCAGGGTCATTCTTGTGAAGAACTTCCAGAAATTGAATAGCAGTCCTCACCCCCCACCCCACACTGGTGAATACTACCCCCGCCCCAGTATCAGTTTATGTTGAACATGAAACCTTTACAGCTATCTAGCCATCAACTCCCATATATTCCTGTTGTTGTATTTCCTGAGCAGAAAAATAGCTGTGCAAAACCTTTCCCAAGCCAACTGACTTCTCGAGGGAGAGATCTTACACTCATTGCCAGGAACATGCTTTCATGAAACACATGCAGGGAATAGAACTCAACAGAGTTCATGTAGAGAGAAGTATATGGAAGAGAATTGTATATAGAATACATTCTCATGTAACTATGAAAGTGATCGGTCTGAGTTCTGATGTCTACTTTGAATGACACACAACCCTGGAAGCCTTGAGTGATTCATACCCATTCCAGTACTACTCCCTTTGTCCAGTCACTCTCCTTTTGAGCGGTTCTTTGGCATTTCTTCTTCCTTTACCTCAACTCTCTATCCGTTGCTATAGACATCAATCACTTCCACAAATTTCCAATACACTCCCTATTCTATACTTTCTTGACATCTTAGCCCAGGCTCTTTTAATGTGCTTCATTACCCCTGACAAGTTCTTTGACCTGTGTAAACTTCCACCTGGGATCTTTTCCAAAGCTAATTTTCAGTTTTACACAAGTCTTGGAGAAAGCAGGGTCAACTTGGAATGCTAACTTTGCCATTCAAAGCATCCTGGAATAGTCACCACAACTGGGTGCTTACTCCTGAGGTATTTGTTATTCTTTTCTTGTTAGCAGAATGCTGGAATGGAGAAAGGAACACACAAAGTTATTGCTGAGTTCAGTCTTCAGAGACAGAAATTTTCATGGGAACAGCCTGTTTGCTCACAGACAGGGTGCTTGGGATGGTTATCATTGGTGGTTGCTGGGGCAGCTTCTACAGCACCATCAGTTAGAATGCACCTCCATGCTCTCTCCACACTTCGCTCCTCTTCAACTTTGCTCCAACCTTAGTTGCCGGGAAACAGTAGAATCTAAAATGTTATATAGAACTCTGTCAATAGAGGAGCCTATTTTGTTGTTGTGGTTAAGCTTTCTTGTTTGTTTGTTTTTTCATACTGTTGTTGGATAGGACAGAGAGAAATTGATAAAGGAGAGGAAGATAGAGAGGGAGAGAGAGAAATAGACATCTGCAGACCTGCTTCAACGCATGTGAAGCAGCCTCTCTGCAGGTGAGGAGCCGGGACTTGAGCTGGGGTCCTTGTGCCAGTCCCTGCACATTATGTACACTTAGCCCAGTGCGCCACCACTCAGCCCCCGTTTTAAGCTTGTGTTTACAGAATTTAAGTCAGCTACTTGCCTCCACTGCTAAACACTCACTCTGTCAAAGACCAAGACCAATGATTCTGTCCCATATTGAATCAATCTTTATGTTGGATTCATACCTGGTAACGCATAGTATCACTGAAAATACAAGCTTTCATTGGCATCTATAGCTTGAAGCCCTTCTGACTGACATAACAGCAAATCTAGTTTGATCTGAGTTAAAAACAAAGAACTGTTTGCTACTTGGTAATATGTCTAGTGTCTACTAAATGGTAGGCAAATGGAATCCCTGAATCCTTCTCATCACCTAACCCCAGTGGTAGTATCAAACCTCTGATTGATTGTATTCTTCCTGTTTTTTCCTTCTTGTTTGGTATTAACAAAATAATTCTTTGCTAAGGAGAAAACCTTACTTTCATACCCTATATTACTACAAACTCTTATATTTAAGACTTAAAATCCTAAACCGATATGACACACTTTAGTGTATGTGTACAGAACTGCTGAAATACTGCCAATAATGTGAATTGGTCTGAAGATAGACAAAGTCAGATCTGTACTAAAAGATATACTGAATTCTATGGTTCAGACTCTAAATCTTTTGAGAAAGGAAATGAAGCCAGAGGCATTTTGCTTTTAATAGTTTTTAATAGGCATAGGCACACCTGGTTAATCAGATACATTTCAATATGCAAGAACTCAGGTTTGAGCCCCTGCTCCTCTCTAGCTGGGAGGAAGCTTTAGAAACAGTGAGGCAAGTACTGCAGGTGTCTCTCACTGTCTTGCTTCCTCCCTATCTTCCCCTCCCTTCTCAATTTCTCTCTGCCCTATCAAAGGAAAACAAGAGGGCTTAGCCACCATTGGCAGTAGTTTTGTCATGCAGGGACTGAGTCTCAGATAACATTGTTGACAATGAAATACTTTTTTCTTTAATTTAATAGTTAAGTGTTGGACTAGCATGTGGGAGGGAGAGAACCCAGGAACCAAGTTCGTGGTGGTAGCAATACAAATCTTTATTCATGTTATTCATGTGGGTGCCCCAGAGTTGGGTATGTAGGTACCTGGTCAAAACCACATGGAGCCAAAAACCACATGGAGCCAAAAACCACAATGCTCTTTAAGCCCCCTTTCCCCTCTCCTGGGACCCGGAAGAGCCAAGCCTGCCCTAGAAGTGGCTTCACAATCCATACATAGTTAGGAGAGGAGCAGAGAAAAATGGAAGGGACTGGAAAGGTAGAACCTCCCTAGCAACCACTGCTAGGGATTCAACTGGCTGGAATTAGCAACACCCTGTGAGGACTTAGGAAGGAGATCTTTAGTCATTTGTAAGACAAGGCAGGAGATTGATATGTAAATAATAAAGGGATGGGCCATTAGTACCATGGAATGTAGGGTGCTTTGGGGGACAGGGAGAGGATGGATATTCCCTCAAGTCAAGCCCTGCCAAGCTCAACCACACGCTCACAATTTCTCAAAAGCTAAGAAAATAAAGGTAGAAATATTTTAAGCAAGTCTCTACTTTTGTGTTGGTCTGCTTCTAAGACCCCTTCTGTTGCATTGCTTAACTCTGTGCTCTATTTACATAATCATTGTTTTGAGACCTGCATTGGTTTAATCCCCACTGGTTGGAGCACTTTTTCCTTCTCCCCACCCCCTATCTAAATACATCCTCTTCTGACCTGACACTTCCGCCTCGGGAGATATATATAAGACAGGATTGTGATTAGAGATAGCTAGATCGAACTGCATTCCCACTCAATAAAGATTGAACTGCGTTCCCAGCTCAGCCATGAGTTCCTGGTCGTCTCTTTCTCACCCGCAAAGCTAGCATGGCACTTTTGTGGGTCAGAGTACTGAGAAGCTAAGCCTTTTCAAGTCCTGCCCACTCCTCTGTAGCACACAGAGACTATGTAGAAAAAAGGGAAACACTAGAACACCACACCAGTAAAATGTAATAACTGAACAATTTGAAGACAATCACAGGACCCCAGGCGGCCAGGCCTCTCCATTTTAAATGACTGTGGACTCATTTAAGCATTTGTTCACAGAGGGCCAAAAGTATGTGACGGATCATGCAAGTCAGAGCTAAAGTAATGGTTCACCATGGCCTGGTTAATAGTTACACAAGCTGTTCATGTTTGATTAGGGTTTTCTTTTCCATAGCTGTAATTGTATGATAATTAACTCAACAGAATTATACCTCACTGGGGGAAAGACATACACATTGAAGTTTCAGAAGAAACAGATTCCAGATGCCAAGAAAAAGTCTAAATTATGCTGTGAGTTTCCCATTCAGTCATAAAGACTGGGATGTTCAGTGGGTACCTTGTGAGATTCCATCTCTAAAAAAGCTGGCAAGTTTCCTTAGCTCTGACTTCTCCCCAACCACTATGCAAAAAAGTTTTTCTACTCAGACAGGTGTTGATAGATTAGAATTGCCAAATGGCAAACAGCATGAGTGTCTAATGTAGTCTGACTTTGGAGCTCCACTTGAAGCAGAATACATGAGGCTTGCCTGAAAGAAAAAGCATCCATTAATATAGGCCCCACCCCATGGTCAGGAGTTTTACATAATGAGACATTTCTTTCAAAGAAGTAAGGTAAGGGATCAGATGATGGTAAGGGTTCAGAGTGGGTGCCCAAATTAAGTCATTTATACATTGAATTTCTGGTGACCATGGAGATCCTTTCCCTCATTTGACCTCCTTTAAGCTTATCTCTATCACACAGCATAGTTAATAATCATTTACTGTCTTGTGACTATGTTAATTTCCAGAATCACTTGTAGCGTTAAAGAGAGCAGAGAGACTTTATCATAGGGACTCAGAAAGATGCTTTATATACTACTCATCTATTAAGAATAGTGAATTCACCTTCTCCCCTCATCTTGGATGGAGTTTGAAGGAATCATGTTAAAACCAGAAAGAAAAGGATGAATATGGGATGACCCCACTCATAGAGAGAAGTTGAGAAATAAGAATAGCAGGGCAGATTTTGGACTGGACTTGGTATATTTCCCCAAAGTCAAGCACTCTGGAGGGATGGGACTTTCAGGTCCTAGGGCAAGATGGTGGAGTTCACCTACGCTGTAGTTGAAAGAGTTTTGCAAAAAACAGGAAGTTTACATATGTACCAACAACTGTGCTTCTGTAAACCGTTAATCCCCTGAACACCAACAACAACAAAACTGTTTTGTCAGGAAACAATACGCAATGATGTACAGTGAATTGCAAAGTAAATACTTTGATTATGCTTTGTTTAACTTGACTCCATTAATCCTAATTTAGCCCTGTAAATGTAAAAAAAAAAAAAAAAAGCTCTATAGTAAGGAATCAACTATGTTTCCTCCAAGTTTCATCCATTATTGTAGATAATACATATGCTAATCTACCTCTAGACCTGCAAGTGAAAGTCAATTTTTTCTAAGAAGCCAGCCCATACCACATTTTTTTTTTTCTTTATTGGATGGTTAATGGTTTCCAGTAAGCAGTAAAATACAGTAGTTTGTACATGTGTAACATTTCTCAGTTTTCCATATAACATTCTAACCACCAGGACCTGGTCACCTGCCCCCACCACAGAGTACTTTATACACTACTCCAGTCCATATTTTGCTTTGTGTTTTCTCTTCTGTTCTTATTTTTCATCTTCTGTCTATGAATGGGACCAACCCATAGTTATCATTCTCTTTTTGGATTATCTCACTTAACATGATTCCTTCAAGCTCCATCCAAGATGAGGTGAAGCAGGTGAATTTTTAATAGTTGAGTAGTATTCCATTATGTATATATACCACAACTTACTCAGTTACTCATCTGTTATTGGACACCTGGAATGCTACCAGATTTTGGCTATTACAAATTTTGCTGCTAGGAACATAGGTGTACAAAAATATTTTTGGATGGGTGTGCCTGGTTCCTTAGGATAAATCCCCAGGAGAAGAATTGCCAGGTCATAGGGTAGGTTACTTCTAATCTTCTGAGAGTTCTCCAGACTGTTCTCCAAAGGGGTTGGGCCAATTTACATTCCCATTAACAGTGCAGGGTTTTTTTTTTTTTTTTTTGGTCCCCACAACATCTTGAGCTGTTGGTATGCTTCTAAATTCTGCTTCTAAGACCCGTTCTGTTTCACTGGTTTAATGACCCCTGCTTAACACTGTATTCTATTTACATAACTACTGTTAACTAAGCACCACCAGCTTCCAGGGCATTGGTTTAATCCTCACTGTTTTAGAGGCTTTTTGCTTCTCCCCACCCCCTATCCTACGTACATCCTCTTCGGACCTGATTCTTCTGCCTCAGGATATATAAGGACAAGATTGTGATTAAAGATAGCTTAGATTGCGCTGCATTCCACATGAATAAAGACTGAACTGTGTACCACTCAGCGATGAGTCCCTGGTCTTCTCTCTCTTCCGCCCACAAAGCTAGCCCAACATTGAGCATTTGTTGTTGCTACCTTTTCTTATGTATGACATTCTCGACCACTACATTTGACCAGACACAAAAGTAAATTTCAAATGGATCAAGGACTTGGGTGTTATACCAGAAAATATCAAATATTTAGAGGAAAATATTGGGAGAACTATTTTCCATCAAACATTATAGGCATCTTCAATGATACAAATCTAATTCCAAGGAAGACTAAAACAAAAATAAAACAATGGGACTACATCGAACTAAAAAGATTCTGTGATTATAGCAATAAATATCAGGTGTCTTCTTAAACCTTAAACAGCAAGAACCTCCCACTACCACTATAGAGCCCATATTTCCCCAGTCCTGGAACCTCTAGGGTGGGGCTCACTTTCCTGCATGTTTCTCTCAATTCACATAAAATGATATTGCATCTGCTCATCCCACCCTAATCAACACAATGAGTACCACCTTAGCATACTTCAGACTGTGTCCAGTGACACGTCAGGTATGGAATGTCAACCTTTCATTTCATAGTATTCTCTAATTCAATTCCAGGAGATTCACTTCCTACCAAAGTCCTAAAACCTAGATATAGACCAGGTCCCATGAGATAGAGCATATGTTCACAGGTATCCATAAATTAGGGCAAAATATATACCTGAAAGCAAAAATACACAATAGTCTGTAGTGAGTCAGTATAAAGTTCATAATGAAATAGTGTCTACCTAGACTTAGATATCCTCCTCACCTACTTTATATTACAATTCTTTCACTCACTTCAAGGCTAACCAAATCAAAGCAAGGACTGCAAAAGCTGAATAAGGGCAAGAGACTGGCATACTTTAACGATGACTCTTTAGTCATTATGAGGCCACCCCATCAGCTGGGGCCCTAGTCAGAGAGTCCTGAGATTCCCAAATAGACACGATGGACCTAGACCTCGAACAAATCCCTCTCTCCTCTCTCCATTGTTTCTGATCATTTCTATCAGGAACAATACAATAGACACCTTTGTGGGCCCCTATAGGATCTTGCCCTCAAAGTGGATCAATAATGGTAGAGAATGTTCCATCCTCCAAAGGGAGGCTGGGCAACATACTCTATGCTACACCCGAGGAAGATGGGTCGATATTGGGGCAGCTTGGAATGTTCCTACTCATGACCACAGAATGTGAGCTCAGATCTACAGGAATGCAGAGGTCGCATAGGCTCCTAAGCTGAATATGGGCCAGAGACTGCATCAAATTGATGGGGTTTACATTCAACAATATTTATACACCTTTCCCATATTAGGGAGTTACTCCAGCTTTCTGGTCCATTTTCCAGCCATGACATCATCTCTCCAGACAATAACTCGGATCGACCTATATTTCAGGCTCAGGGGAAAAAAAAAAAAAGCTAGTATAGCCATAGGCCCTTTGGAATATAACTAAAATATGCCTACTAGCTGTCTATAAAATGGAGGACCCCCCCCCAACTCTCCACCTGCACTATTCCAGCCTTTAGGTTCATGATTGTTCAACAATTTGTTTGGCTTTGTATGTAAACTCTCTTTTCAACCACCAGGTTCCAGATGCTAGCATGATGCCAATCAGACTTCCCTGAACAGCCAACCCCATCAATGTGTCCTGGAGTCCTGCTTCCCCAGAGCCCTTTCCCACTAAGAAAAGAGAGAGGCAGGCTGGGAGTATGGATCCAGCTGTCAATGCCAGTGTTCAGAGGGGAAGCAATTACAGAAGCCAGACCTTCCACCTTCTGCATTACATAATGGTCCATACTCCCAGAGGGTTAAAGCATAAGAAAGCTGTCAGGGGAGGGGATGGGATACGAAGGTCTGGTGGTGGGAATTTTGTGGAGTTGTAACCCTCTTATCCTATGGTTTAGTCAGTGTTTCCTTTTTATAAATTAAAAATTAAAAAAAAATCTGTTTAGCAAAGAACCACCACCCAAACAAAGAGACCACTTACAGAATGGGAAAAGATTTGTACATACCATACATGATACAGAACTTAAATAAGTGGTCCCTGCTCTCTGATTCCAGAGTTTCCTGGACTAAACTTATCAGAACACAGGATTCCTTAATTAAAATTATTTTCTTTCTGTCTATACGGTGTTCTCAATAAAGAGTTTTGAGTGAATAAATAAATGATCCAGACGTTTACCATTTGCTTTTATCAAATAGAAAGATAAAAGTAATCACTGATAATCAGGGTGTAAATATCAATATATCTCTTGACTAAGACCTAGTATTATTCTCTCAACAATTTTCAATAGCTCTGCACCAGTGGGATTTAGGAAGTTAAACATGCTCTCTGAGAATGTCAGTAATGAACTGTCAGAATGCAGGGAGGGGTAGACAGGATGATGAGAATAGAATTCTAAGATTTCTCTAAAAGGCCAGTATAATCTTGCTTGATGGTAGATAGCAAACAAATTATCACTCTTAACTGTTGTCCTTGCTAACAATGTCTTTTCCTCTGGGGACCTTTGGAACCTAGATCACTGATAGGATTGATTGATGCTGTACAATGAAGACAGGGTGGGTGATTGCTCTCTGTCTACTAGAAAATTCTAGGAGCCTAATAACTTATTGGAGCTTTTGATTTTTTCCCCCAGTAAATGAAAGTTCTGGAATCAATGGCAGTATTCACTTACCTCTTTTTCCCTTCTTAGAGCATGAATTTGTATATATCCCTCTAAATTTCCTTCTATCTTACTCATTTTCATGCCAGCAGGGAAGTTCTTTTCCTAATTTAAATCTAGATACAAGTCCTTCTCCTTATTTCTTCTTAGAGTAATTATGACAGGCTGACACTTTAGACAGATACTTTATGGAAAAATAGTCAGGTACAATAAAATTTATAAAGTTCCTTACTAGTTCATCTTATCAAGAAGAGTTTTCTCATTCTGTTTATCCCAGGAAATTCAGTGAAGAACATTCATACCCCAAGTTCCCCATTCCCTATTCCTGACATAATTACATTCTTGAAAGTGTTTGGCACAGCTGTCACTACGGTTCTTCCTTCCCAGCCTGGCTGTCAGCCATGTTGCCTGAGGACACCATCTTGCCTCTCCAGTGTCCACATGTAGAACTACTTATTTATTATATCCTACCACAGATAAATGTCAGCGCATTAAATGGGAACGCTTGCTAGTTCAAACCCTGCAGTCACCAAGAGTCTCCCCACTCAGTTACTGCTTCATGAAGAGGATTAGAATGACACAAAAATAATTTGCAGGAAGGTATTCTATCTGTGGTCTCAAAACCTGACTCTTTTACTTTTGGATTACTACCAGTTCTTCATATACCTGGAGAATTTTAAATAACTCATTAAAAGAAGCATTATCACTTACATACATAAAGAAATGATATTTCACCTAAACAGCTAGCTTTACAGTTAGTAGAACACACTTATAAAAAACTATTAGACTACTTATTATTCGAAAATATATTGGGTTTAGAGACACTAAGGCAATATTGTTTGAAATGCCTTACTATTCATGCTATTTTACTAAAGGACTATAAGTGTTTTTCTTTCTTTCTTTCTTTTTTCCCTTTTTCACCAGAACACTAGCTCTGATTTATGATGGTGCTAGGGATTAAAGTTGGAAACTTGCAGTTTCAGTCATGAAAGTCGTATTGCATAGCCCTTATACTATTTCCTCATATTATATGCATATGTTAAACTCTTGATACTCATGGATTATAAGTATTAAACATGCAACTGTCTATAATGGTAGCTTTGTGTTCTCTACATATTTGTCTGTTTCTAGACCCAGATATCAGGACTCCCATGAAATCAGAGATAGTTATTTTTTTATTTGATTTCCCTTATTTAGCATAGAGTTCTGACACTCAGTTGATTCTCAGCAAATATTTGATTAATCAGCAAATTATTCCTTGAATTAATTAAGCTTGATACAAAGCACTTTTGCTTGCTATAGCAAATGACATTTAAATGTAGATTAAGGAAAACATAAGTCAATTCAGGTAAAGTATAGTCCTAAATGTGTATTGGAAGTCAGTATTCTTGGAAGCATAGGCATAATAATGAAAAACTGACTTTGAATATTAGCTCTATCTAAAATGACACTTACCTCACAAGAGGGTTAAATATAGAATGTTTATAAAGACATTGACATGAGCCCAGCATGTTTATGAAATGGAGATTTCTGTTGGTGTCATTAGGCAACAGACAACTAAAAAGGCTCTTGGCCAAGAGATACCTAGAAGTCCAATGCAAATCTTAGGGACATTTGTGTATGGATAGCTGATGTCAAGGACAGGGACTAAAGTTAATGATCAACTTACAAATATTTGGGAACATTTACAAAAACCAAGTAAGCCTGCTTAGCAGATCAGAAAAAGGACAGTGATGCAGAAACTCAACAATGAGACAATGACACAAATATTATTTGACCACAAATGGATGGGGTCTGACAGGGACTCAAGCCTGTAAGCCCATAGCCAGCAAGAGATACCTCACTTTTCTTTTTTTACAATTTATTTATAAAATAAAATATATCAGTAAGTCCATAAGATAAGAGGGGTGCAATTCCACACAACTCCCACAACCAGAGTTCCATATGCCATCCTCTTCCTTGAAAACTTTCCTATTCTTTGTCTCTCTGGGAGCATGGAGCAAGGATCTTAATGGGTTGCAGAAGGTGGAAGGTCTGGCTTCTGTAATTGTTTCTCTGCTGGACATGGCCATTGGCAGGTTGATCCATACTTTCAGCCTGTTTCTATCTTTCCCTAGTGGGATAGGGCTCTGGAGAGGTAAGTTTCCAGGACACATTGGTGAGGTCATCTGCCCAGGGAAGTCAGGTTGGCATCATGGTAGCATTTGCAACTTGATGGCTAAAAAAGCATTAATATATAAAACAGAAAAAAAATGTTTAATAATCAGGAATCTAAAGGCAAGAATATAGCAGATGAGATTTGGGGTCTCCAATTTGGAAAAAGCTAGTAGGTGTATTTTAGGTATATTCCAAGGGACTTGTGACTTCACTAATTTTTTTCCTGAGCCAGACAACTAACATGCAGGTGGACCAAAGGTATTGTCTGGGGAGATGGTGTCAGAGTTGGAAATTGGGCTAGAAATATGGATCAATGAAGAGTTTCTCCCAAATACGGGGAAATTTTATAAATACTGTTAACTGTAAACCCCCTCAATTTGATCTGGGGCCTATATTCAGTGCAGGAGCGTATGTAAACTCTGAATCCCTGTAAGTTTGTCTGGCATTCTGTGGTCATGTCTAGGAACATTCTAGGCTGCACTGATTTCAGTATCCATCTTCCTTGAGTGGTAGAGTATGTTACCCAATCGCTCTTCAGAGAATGGGCCAGTTGCTACCATTGTTGACCTACATTGAGGACCAGGTCCTGTAGAAGCCCACAGAGGTGTCCGTTATACTGTTCCTGATGAAGATGACCAGTGGCAGTGGAAAGAGGGATCTTTTAGAGGTCTAGGCCCATCAATACTGTGTGGGAATCCCAGGATTCTCTGATTAGGGCCCAGGGAGATGAGGTGGCTTGGTAGTAATCAAAAGCACCATCATTAAAGTATGCTGGGAGAATCCTCACTTTTCAACAAGGAGCAACAAGTGTCCATATACAAGGCAAATGGTTCATAATAAGCCCAAGTAAATAGAAGAACTATCTTTGGAGTTTAAGTAATTTTTGTGTTGGTGAAAATTCATCCATGATATGTATGAACACATGAATGAGAATAGTTGTTATTTCAAATTTGGAGAGTCTGATATGAGCAAAGGCAGGTCATCAGACACCAAGACTGGCAAAAGTCATTCAGTACTCCCGGGAAGGCCATACATTGGGGTTATGGGGTAGTTCTGAAATTAAATAAAGGAAAATTGTGTGTAACCATATGAAAATCATTATAGGCATCCATCAAATTAAAATCATATTCCATGTGAAATCCTGTATGCATGACCAACAATAGTACATCACTCAAAATGCCCATCCCAGTCTAGAATGTAGGGAGAAGTTAGAAGCATGGATTAGTATCAAGCATTTATAATCATTTGTCATTCAAAGCCCAAGAAAGAAGATGTGGAGGGGGAAAAAATTCTGGATACACATTGTTTCTCAGGGCTAAATTGTTCTGAAGTGATATCTCCCAAAATATTTTCTTTCTAATATTAATCAGTGAGAAGTTTCAGTGGGGGAAAAAGGTTCTGTTATCATATAACTGAGAAATTCTACATGGTCTGTTGATAACACATTTTAAACCTCCTATGTGATATTTAGAAACAGTGGGAATTTACAAAGAACTATTGAAAATTAGAATTGTTAAGACAGTGGAAACAGAGAATAAAAGCAAATTTACAGGAACCAAAGTTGGATGTTTATTTGGACAAGGGTGTTTGTGATGAAATTAGTGATGACCTGTTATATTCAATGTATATTTTAGAGAAACTGTTAACAGGATATGATAGAGGATTGAATACATCATACACACACACACACACTCACACACACTTAAATTGGCCCCATTACATCCCGTGATGTGAATACTCCATTATTTACTAATTCTCCATTTCATATATGTAAGGCACTCTTCATTCTTATTAAATCACAAAATATCCTAGAATGACTGTTCATAGTCATAGTGCTTTATACACAGGTTTTCATTTCTATTGAGCTATGAGGTGAGTTTGCTAGGTGACTGAGTACATGAAAACTGAATCTTAACAAATCCTATTAAAACTGCTGAACAGTATGAGTATGTACCAGTCAGTACCAACTGATACTCTTTTTTTTGTTTTTTTTAATATTTATTTATTCCCTTTTGTTGTTTTATTGTTGTAGTTATTGTTGTTATTGATGTCATCATTATTGCATAGGACAGAGAGAAATGGAGAGAGGGGAGAGAAAGATAGACACCTGCAGACCTGCTTCACTGCCTGTGAAGGCACTCCCATGCAGGTGGCAGGGGGGGTGGGGGGGTTCCTCATACTGGGATCCTTATGCTGGTCTTTGCACTTTGCACCACCTGTACTTAACCCTGCTTAACCCGCTGTGCTACCGCCCGACTCTCTCTTTTCTTTTTTTACCTCCAAGGTTATCATTGGGGCTCAGTGCCTGGCACCACAAATCCTCTGCTCCTGGAGGCTATTTTTTCCCCTTTTGTTGCCCTTGTTGTGGTTATCATCATTATTGTTATTAAAGTCATTGTTGGAGAGGACAGAGAGAAATGGAGAGAGGAGGAGAGAAAGACATCTGCAGACCTGCTTCACCACTTGTGAAGCAACTCCCTTGTAGGTGAGGAGCAGGGGACTCACACCAGGATCCTTAAGCTGGTCCTTGCCCTTAGCGCCATGTGCACTTAACCAGCTGTGCTGCAGCCCCACCCCCCTCAGTTGATACTCTTTACTCCACTGTGACAAAGAGAATGGGCCATCTCCCTGTTAGTTTCTCTGCAGACTATGCTACATCTGACATCATGAATATACTAGTGGTAAAATGGCCTCATTGTTTCATTGATTTCCCCTTGCATGTCCACTACAAAACTCAAGCCAACTCTCACTATTTGCCGCCATCCTTTCTCAAGAAAGTTGAAAAATTGCACAGAGAAAGAGGAGGTGTGGTGGTTTTCAAAGGAAATTGTAACTGCTGCATTTAACTCTCCTTGTAAATACCTGAACGCATGGAGAACCTGCACAAATCCAGTTATTTCCTTGTCAGGAAAGTGTCTTTTCACAGCCCTAGTACAAGGTCAGGCAGTACCTTCAGGGACTATTAAGGACGGGTTACCCTATAATTAACTGATTTGCTACAATACACTGGTAAGGCATGTGTTTCCTGTAACCTTGAATATCGCCCAGAATATAGGTGTTCACTGACCTGTGTGTTGAGGGCTTTCAAGGAAAAGAGATAACTGTGCTCAATAATCTTTCTTACCAAGGTTTCATAACCCTTCACTATCTAACATACTTATTTGTTGGTTGCCTATCACAATAGACTGTAGACTTTCTGATAAACAGTGTTTTCGATACTTTCTGAAATTTGTCTCATTAACCCCTTCAACCTCACACGCATAGGAGCCAGACCGGAAGGAATCTATTATTCTGTGTTTACTTAGATCAACCTGAGGAATGGCAAGGTTAATTGATTTGGTCAAGGTCATAAAAAAAGCTGTAAGGAGAAGCAAGGATAGGATTCAGATCTCTAGAAATGTTTCCAGTACAGTGTGCAAAATGCTTCTAGTCCAGTGGGGGAAATAAAAGAGGTAGGTTTCTTTTATTCAGCACTGTTTTGTTGTTGTTGGTGGTGGTTTTGTTTGTCTTTATCACTGGAACTTAACCACATCAACAGTTTTTAAATTATTTCCTTTCTTTTACACACACACACACAGAGAGAGAGAGAGAGAGAGAGAGAGAGAGAGGGAGACGTATTCCTTTATTATTAGATAGAGACAGAGAGGAATTGAATGGGGAGAAGATAGAGATGGGGGTCTGGGGTGTTAACACACCCATTTAGTTAAGCACACACAGTACTGCGCACAAGGACCTACACTCAAGGATCCAGGTTCAATCCCCTGACTCCCCACCTGCAGAGGGGTCGTTTCACATGCAGTGAAGCAGGTTTATAAGTGTTTCTCTTTCTCTCTCCCTCTCTATCTCCCCACCCCCTCTCAATTTCTCTCTGTCCTGTTTAAAAAAAAATCAACCTCCGTCTACTTAAGGAAAGATATGGAAATATGACCAAATTTCTGGAGAAATGAAACTTTCCTGTATGCTAAGCGTTTTTACAGGACTGGAATTAAAAGAACTATAGAAAATTATTTTCAAAAAAAGAAACTAGCCCAGAGGGTGGGATCAGGCAGTGTTGTACCTGGTTATAGTGCATAAGGAACTGGGTTCAAGCACCTGGTTCCTACCTGCAGGGGGAAAGCTTCATGAGTGTTGAAGTAGGGCTTCAGGTACCTATCTGTCTCTTTTCCTTTCTATCTCCCCTCCCTTCTGTGTATCTCTCTGTCTATATCAAATAAAAATGTTTTGGGTCCATACTCCCAGAGGCTTAAAGAATAGGAAAGCTATCAAGGGAGAGGATGGGCTACAGAGTTGTGGTGCTACCACCAGAATTGTGTGCAGTTGTGCTACAGAGTTCTGGTGCTACCACACAGAATTGTGTGCAGTTGTGCCCCTCTTATCCTATGGCTGTGTCAGTGTTTCCTTTTTATAAATAAAAAAAAATAATAATAGTAAAATAAAAAGTAATAAAATTTTTAAAAATAATCAAAAGAAATAGGGTTAGTACATCTAGATAAGGAAGGATGAGCTTCTGCAGTACCAAGAAAATGGTGAAACAGAAACAGAAATCCAACCAAAAAAAAAAAAACTCAAGGATTGATGAACCATCCTATGGCATTTAGTAGGAAAAGTTGAGGATATTTTCAAATAATTACCTTTTGATAATATTCCCTCCTGCTTCTCTCTATATATGTCAGAATATCATTTCAAGTGTTATATAATTATATTTCTAGCACAAAATAGTTATCTGATTTTCAAGAATGCTTTAATTTTTTTTTTTATCCAGCATAAGAAGCATTCCAGATTCATTACCTGGACATACAAATTCTTTCAAAACTAGGCTGCCCGATATCTTTTGTTTTACCACCAAGTTCAGAAACACACCTTCCAGTGACACAAAATAATGAGGCTTCCCTTCCCAAAGTAAGTTCTTCTAAGAACTTCAGATAGAAGTATTTTCAGCCGGGAGTCAGGCTGTAGCGCAGTGGGTTAAGCGCAGGTGGCACAAAGCACAAGGACCGGCATAAGGATCCTGGTTCGAACCCCGGCTCCCCACCTGCAGGGGAGTCGCTTCACAGGTGGTGAAGCAGGTCTGCAGGTGTCTATCTTTCTCTCCTCCTCTCTGTCTTCCCCTCCTCTCTCCATTTCTCTCTGTCCTATCCAACAATGACGACAACAACAATAACTACAACAATGAAACAACAAGGGCAACAGAAGGGAATAAATAAATAAAATAAATATTAAAAAAAAAGAAGTATTTTCAGCCACCAGGTTCCACCCTGGAAAGAGGACCCCACCAGTGTGTCCTGGAGCTCTGCTCCCCCAGAGCCCCAACCTACTAGGGAAAGAGAGAGACAGGATTTTTTTTTTCTTTTTTCTTTTTTTTTTTTAAATATATATTTATTTTATTTATTTATTGCCTTTTGTTGCCCTTGTTGTTTTATTGTTGTAGTTATTATTGTTGTTGTCGTTGTTGGATAGGACAGAGAGAAATGGAGAGAGGAGGGGAAGACAGAGAGGGGGAGAGAAAGATAGACACCTGCAGACCTGCTTCACCGCCTGTGAAGCGACTCCCCTGCAGGTGGGGAGCCGGGGTTTGAACCGGGATCCTTATGCCGGTCCTTGTGCCGGTCCTTGTGCTTTGCGCCACCTGCGCTTAGCCCGCTGCACTACAGCCCGACTCCCAGGATTTTTTTTTTCAAATGACTATTTTTATTTATTTTTTTAAAAAAGGAGACATTAACAAAATAGGATAGGAGGGGTAGAACTCCACACAATTCCCACCACCAGCTCTCTATATCCCATTCCCTCCCCTGATAGCTTTCCCATTCTCTATCCCTCTGAGAGTGTGGACACAAGGTCTTTGTGGGTTGCAGAAGGTGTAAAGTCTGGCTTCTGTAATTTCTTCCCCACTGAACATGGGTGTTGACTGGTCGATCCATACTCCCAGTCTGCCTCTCTCTTTCCCTAGTAGGGTGGGGCTCTTGGGAAGCAGAGCTCCAGGACACATTGGTGGGGTTGTCTGTCCAAGGAAGTCTGGTCTGCATCATGCTGGCATCTGGAACCTGGTGGCTGAAAAGAGAGTTAATTAACACACAAAGCCAAACAAATTGTTGAACCATTATGGACCTGAAGGCTGGAATAGTGCAGATGAAGTATTGAGGGGTACTCACTGCAGACTATTGTGTACTTATGTTTGCAGGTATATATTTTGCCCTAGTTTATGGATACGTGTGAACATATGCTCTATCTTGGGGTACCTGGTCTATGTCTAGGTTTTGGGACTTTGTTAGGAAGTGAACCACCTGGAATGGAATTATAGAATACTATGAAAGGAAAGGTTTCACTGGAGTAATGAAGCTGAAGGGTTGTCATTCCACACCTGAAGTCTCTGGACATAATCTAAAGTGAAGCATGCTGGGGTGGCACTCGTTGTGTTGATTAGGTTGTGATTGGCAGGTGCAATATTATTTGATATGTATTGATAGAAGCATGCAGGAAAGTGTGCCCCACCCTAAGGTTCCAGGACTGGGGGAAATATAGGCTCTATAGTGAGGTTCCTGCTAATGCCTCCTTTTTTAAATAAATAAAAAAATTCAAAAAAGAAGTGTTTGCTCTTTAATCATATTATCTATATGGCAAATTTCTACTCAAAATACTGCTGAAAGGTCACTTCTGTGGTTTTTCTCTCCAGATGTGCCAAACTTAAAAAAAAAAAAAAAACTCCCTTCCCTTTCATTCCACAGAAATTTCTACTTCTTTTTAATTAACCAGTGGTCTGCATTTATTTCTTTCTCTCCTTGGACAATGGAAGTTCCAAACCCCTACACCAAGGTTCATAGTAACACTCAATACACTTAGCACCTTGCAAAGTACCTCACACATGGCAGGTTTTTCAGAAATATTTGTTAAGTGAGTTAAGTAAATCAGCCTACTCTACTAAACCATATTTTGGAATTAAGAAAATAATAATTCCCTCCATTTTTTAATAGCCTGCTAGAAGTTGGCTCAGTGGTAAAGTAAATAGACTTAAAGTTACAAGTGTTTTTGTTTTGTTTTGTTTTGTTTTGTTTTATAGACACCTACAGACCTGCTTCACCACTTGTGAAGTGACTTCCCTATAGGTGGGGAGCCGAGGGCTCGAATCGGGATCCTTACACCAGTCCTTGTGCTTTGTGCCATGTGTGCTTATCCCTTTGTGCTATGCCCGACTCCCCTATAAGTGATTTTGATACTCAGTTTTAAATTAAGAATTCAGGTGAATTACTTAGTATCTTGGCATCTATTTTTGCTACAGGAAAATACTCATAACTTTTTGACAAGTAGAATAAAATTTGCCACATACTACAATGTTTGGCAAACATCTCATTCTTCTTGTTTTTATTCACTGAAATCATGTTGTCAATAAAAATCCTTTCACTTAGAATCAGAAAGCTAGTCTACCTGGGAGCGTGCCTTCTTTTCCATGCCTACAACCCAGACTAGAGCCCAGTCCCTGCTACTCTGGGAGAAGTTATGTTGGTGCAATGCTCTTCTCTCAGTTCCCCTCTGCTTCTCTGTCTCTGTTTCTCTCTTTATATCTGAAAAAATTGGATTGGAAAAATAAAGGTGCAAAAGAAGAAAAAGAAATAAAAAAAAACATCATATTTATTTGCATGATAGAAGTATTTATTTACATTTTACTCTACAGAATTAGAAAACATACAGACTAATTTTTGTTCTTATTCACCCATGTGAACCTAACACTTCTAGTGATCTAGGTACAGTTATATAATCATGTCTACAAACAAAACACTTAAAGCAACACCTCCAAGAAATTTACTTTGACTGCTAAACCCACTTACAGACAACATATATGAATGATTAGAATTTAGATCATAGCATAAAAATGACTTAACAAAAAATATGGGAGATAAAAACTTAGGTTAAAAGTAAGAAAATGGGTGTCAGGCAGTAGCGCAGCGGGTTAAACGCTGGTGGCACAAAGCTCAAGGAATGGCAAGGATCCCCATTGGAGCTCCCATCTCCCCACTTGCAGAGGAGTCACTTCACAGGTGGTGAAGTATGTCTGCAGGTGTCTATCTTTCTCTCTCCCTCTCTGTCTTCCCCGTCTCTCTCCATTTCTCTCTGTCCTATGCAACAATGATGACATCAATAACAACAACAATACTAACTACAACAAGGGCAACAAAAGAGAAGATAAAAGATAAATATTAATAGAAAAGTAAGAAACCAGGTTCCAGATGCTAACATGATGCCAACCGGACTTCCCTAGGCAGATGACCCCACCAATGTGTCCTGGAGCCCCACTTCCCCAGAGCCCTGCCTCACTAGAGTAAGAGAGAGACAGGCTGGAGATATAGACTGACCTGTCAGCCCCCTGGTGAGCAAGTATTCAACCACAGAGGCCAGATCGTCCACCTTCTGCACCCCATAATGAACCTGAGTCCATACTCCCAGAGGGTTAAAGAATAGGAATATCAGGGGAAGGGATTGGGATATGGAGTTCTGGTGATAGTAACTGTGTAGAGTTGTACTCCTCTCCTACCACGGTTTTTGTCAGTATTTCCTTTTTATAAATAATATTTTTTAATGAGGAAACAAGCCTGGATCAGAAATCTGACAAAGTTCCTTAGAGGAAAAATCTTATTTTTGATGTTCCAATATGCTCAATTATATCATGGATTTAATAGATGCATTTAACTTCACAAGTTACTGTGAGGACCAAAGGAGAATCTGAATGTGAAACACTTGGCACAGAGCTTAGCACACTGTATGCTCAGTATCTATTATTAAAAAAAAACATTTTAACCTTTTATTTATGTACTTATTCTTAGATACAGAGATAAATTGAGAGGAGAGGGGAGATGGAGAGGAAAAGAGACAGAGAGACACCTGTTTCACCACTTGTGAAGCTTTCCTTCTGCAGGTGGGGACCAGAGGCTTGAACCTGGGTCCTTTTGCACTGAAGTGTGTGCACTTAACAGGGTGCACTTAACTGGCTGGCCCTATAGCTATCATCTTTTGTCATAATTAGTTATTTAAATTTTTATCATCATTGCTGGAGCTTCACTACTATTGGTTATTGTTGTTATTATTATTATTATTATTATTTTAGATAGAAAAGATAAATGGAAAATGGAAAAGACTTGAAGTACTGAAGCTTCTTTCAGTGCAGACTCAAACCTGGTTAGTTCACTGGCAAAGCAAATGAGCTACTTTGGCAGCTCTACCATCATTATTTCTTTGATTTTCACCCAGACCTGTTGTTACAGACTCCCAGATGCCAACAATTTTCCTGTCATACTGAGCACTCCATGGGGGAGTACTCCAATGTACCTGTGAATAGGACATCTCAATCTTCACCACAAGGAAGCATGGAAGAGGGTACTGGGTTCTTGGTGAAGAAGTGGCCTTAGTACAGCAAAAAGCTGTGTAGCTCTTCTTTATCAATCCTACTTTCTGTTGCCCCCATCTTTCAACCATCTACCAACTTTCTATTCTCTGAACACTGACACAACCAAACTAGCCAACCCTACACTTTGCCATCCATACCATTCACCTGACCAGGCTGTTGCCAGTGTACAATTAATGGCTCTGATTTGACAAACTGTCATTTCAGTAGTTATCTACAAAATGGAGGAACCCCCCCCCCACTCCTCATCTGCACTATTCCAGCCTTTAGGTACATGATTGGTCAACAATTTGTTTGGCTTTGTATGTTAACTCTCTTTTCAACCACCAGGTTCCAGATGCTAGCATGATGCAGACCAGACTTCCCTGGATAGCCAACCCCACCAATGTGTCCTGGAGCTCCACTTCCCCAGAGCCCTTCCCCACTAGGGAAAGACAGAAACAGGCTGGGAGTATGGATTGAACTGTCAATGCCCATGTTCAGTGGGGAAGCAACAGAAGCCAGATCTTCCACCTTCTGCATCCCACAATGACCTTCTTGGGTCCATACTCCCAGAGGGTTAAAGAATAGGAAAGCTATCAGGGATGGGATACAGAGTTCTGGTGGCAGGAACTGTGTGAAGTTGTACCCCTCTTATCCTATGGTTTAGTCACTGTCTCCTTTTTATAAATTAAAAAAGAAAGAGGGACACAAACATGTGTTTTGACACCACCTGTTGTGTTACACTTTGGTTACATAGCCTCAAAAAATGGTGTCTTCTTATGACTCAATATCTGGCAGTGTATTTTAGTGTGTGGTAGTTAGGCAGAGGTCAAGGTTATAAAGTGTAAATAGCAGGAAAGTTTTTTTTTATATACCGAAATCGCCATTATTCCTGTTTCAATAACACCGTCAGACCACTAACCAAAACCACATTGTTTGCTACATATTCTAGTTATAATTTCTCAAATTTTTCCACCCAAGTTCTATAACAATGAACCTGAACTCAGTGTGTCTGGGAAGTGAGCCAAAAAATGGCATAGCAAGAGAGAAAAATTTCTTTGATGTCTCATCTTTTATCTTAGAAACTGCCATGTGAGTTTGGCATCTTCTCTATAGTTTTATGCTAATATCAAAGACTGGCGTTCTTCCTCCATATTTTTAGCCCATTTCGTGACTTTCTGCACCCTCTAGAATACCACTCTAATCTCAACAGATCTCATAGCCCGTGTTGAGATCCCAGATCAGTCTTGGAATAAATGAGTTCGCTCCCAAGAGAACACTTCCTTTGTTATTACTTGGTAGAAAATAGATTTCTGGCATGCTCTTTCTATTCATTTGTCTAACATGCCCTGACATGGCTGAATCTCAGACAGTTACAACGTAAGATTAAATTTAAGACCCTTTTCCCCAACAGACTTAGTCATTGCCTTAGAGGCAATGGGAACCATGATTTTTATCCTCCCATCCTTAGTTGAATATGAGACTCTATAGGTCGAGCAGTCAAGGTCAGTAGGTATTCTGTGCATGACAACTGATGGAAACTACGATTCCTCAGAGAATGGGAATGCACTAAGAAAGCATTTGATGAAAGTGCCTAAAAGATAATGACTTGCAAGGAAGCATAACTTTATATAACGAAAGTTAGGGTTATCCAAAGACATCAGGGCCTTCCAGAGAATAAAACCCATTCGATTGACTTCCTTCATGTCCTTAAGCATAAAAAAGGAATGGATCCATGTAAATTATTGCATTGCATATTCACACCAATTAAAAATTCCTCAGATGGTTCAGTCAATGGCCCATATGTATTATAGCTCTAAGACTCTCATCTCTTTCAAAGATTCAAGTCAACCATATGCAGTGACATAGACTGTGCCAGAAGTACCAAAATAGTCCTTGGAAATAAATGTCTCTGCATTGTGGCTCATAAAAATACCTAGTAATTATAAACATAAGTCAAGTCAGACCAGGAGAAGTTGAATGGCATGAAGATAATTTCTGAAATTCGGGGAAATTGAGAACTCAGTGTAGTGGGCAAAAACTTAATGGAACGGTAATAAGGTTAGGTCATGTGACCATTATCTCCAAATTCATATGGTTTTCCATGACATAAATGGAGTTCACTGCAATCCTGTGAGAGTTTATAGCTCTCATGCTGCTGGTTCTGTTCCAAAAGGCCATCACACCAGAAAAAGGAATAGTGTATTGACATGGGATATAGGTGAAACTTGAAATATGCAAGCAAATGAAACTATTATTAAAGGGCATCATCCCCACACCTATGGACATCTAATCTTTGATAAGGGGGCCCAAAGGATTAAGTGGAAGAAGGAGGCTCTCTTCAATAAATTGTGCTGGGAAAACTGGGTTGTAACATGCAGAAGAATGAAATTGAACCACTTTATCTCACCAGAAACAAAATTCAACTCCAAATGGATCAAAGACCTAGATGTCACACCAGAAACAATCAAATACTTAGAGGAAAACATTGGTAAAACACTTTGCCACATACACCTCAAGGACATCTTTGATGAATCAAACCCAAATGCAAGGAAGACTAAAGCAGAAACAAACCAATGGGACTACATCAAATTGAAAAGCTTCTGCACAGCCAAAGAAACTATTAAACAAACAGAGAGCCCCCTCACAGAATGGGAGAAGATCTTCACATGCCAGACATCAGACAAGAAACTCATCACCAAAATATATAAAGAGCTCAGCAAACTTAGCACCAAAAAAGCAAATGACCCCATCCAAAAATGGGCAGAGGAAATGAACAAAACATTCACCTCAGAGGAGATCCAAAAGGCTAACAAACATATGAAAAACTGCTCTAGGTCACTGATTGTCAGAGAAATGCAAATTAAGACAACACTAAGATACCACCTCACTCCTGTAAGAATGGCATACATCAAAAAGGACAGCAGCAACAAATGCTGGAGAGGTTGTGGGGACAGAGGAACCCTGCTACATTGCTGGTGGGAATGTAAATTGGTACAGCCTCTGTGGAGAGCAGTCTGGAAAACTCTCAGAAGGCTAGACATGGACCTTCCATATGATCCAGTAATTCCTCTTCTGGGCTTATACCCCAAGGACTCCATAACACCCAACCAAAAAGAGGTGTGTACTCCTATGTTCATAGCAGCACAATTCATAATAGCTAAAACCTGGAAGCAACCCAGGTGCCCAACAACAGATGAGTGGCTGAGAAAGCTGTGGTATATATACACAATGGAATACTATGCAGCTATCAAGAACAATGAACCCACCTTCTCTGACCCATCTTGGACAGAGCGAGAAGGAATTATATTAAGTGAACTAAGTCAGAAAGATAAAGATGAGTATGGAATGATCCCACTCATCAACAGAAGTTGAGTAAGAAGATCTGAAAGGGAAACTAAAAGCAGGACCTGACCAAATTGTAAGTAGGGCACCAAAGTAAAAACCCAGTGGTGAGGGGTAGACATGCAGCTTCCTGGGCCAGTGGGGGGTGGGAGTGGGTGGGAGGGATGGGTCACAGTCTTTTGGTGGTGGGAATGGTGTTTATGTACACTCCTAGTAAAATGTAGACATATAAATCAGTAGTTGATTAATATGAGAGGGGGAAAATGAATTGTATGTCTCAAAGTTTTTCAAAACACAAACTGAATCTTTTTAATATATAGGCTGTGTATTTGATATGCAGATTCTCTCAAAAGCCTAGACCAAGTAGATCAGAAGCATCCAATAGCACAGCTATATACAAGATACTGGGTACTGTACGGCAAACCATAACAAAAGGACTTTTCAAAGTTAACCCAATTACCAAATAATGTGATGATAATATTAACTATCGATTGTCTTTTTGAACCCTAAGACAGCAGGAACCTCACATCTCCACTATAGAGCCCTTACTTCCCCCAGTCCTGGAACCCTTGGATAGGGCCCACTTTCCGGTATGCCTCTCCCAATCCATATCAAATAATATTGCACCCACCGATCACAACCTAACCAACGCAACTATTGCCACCTCAACATACTTCACTTCAGACTGTGTCCAGAGACTTCAGGTGTGGAATGACAACCCTTCAGCTCCATTACTCGGGTGAGACCTTTCCTTTCATAGTATACTCTAATTTCATCTCAGGTGGTTCACTCTCTAACAAAGTCCCAAAACCTAAATATACACCAGTTTCTGTGAGAGAGAGCATATGTTCACACGTATCCATAAACTACTGCAAAATGTATACCTGAAAGCAGAAGTACACTAGAGTTTGCAGTGAGTACCCCCCTAACACTAACCTCTCCACTATTCTGAGCTTTAGGTCCCTGATTGCTCAACAATTTGTTTGGCTTCGTATGTTAACTCTCTTTTCAGTCACCAGGTACCAGATGCCATCGGGATGCTGGCCAGGCTTCCCTGGATTGAAGACCCCACCAATGTGTCCTGGAGCTCAGCTTCCCCAGGGACACACCCTCCTAGGGAAAGAGAGAGGCAGACTGGGAGTATGGACCGACCAGTCAACGCCCATGTGCAGCGGGGAAGCAATTACAGAAGCCAGACCTTCTACCTTCTGCAACCCACAATGACCCAGGGTCCATGCTCCCAGAGGGATAAAGAATGGGAAAGCTATCAGGGGAGGGAGTGGGATATAGAGACTGGGTGGTAAGAATTGTGTGGAGTTGTACCCCTCCTACCCTATGGTTTTGTTAATTAATCCTTTCTTAAATAAAAAAAAAGGCACATACTGTACTGTATGGTTTCCTTTATATGATCTCACATAAAGAGGCAAATCTATAGAGACAGAATATAGACTAGTTGCCGGGTGGTAGAGAAAGAAATGGGGAATGTACACCAATGAGTTTGAGGTTATTATCTGGAGTGAAAAACATATTCATAAGTTAAGAGAGTGATGACTGTTATACAACTCTACAAATATACTTCAAGTTACAGAATTGTTTGCTTTGAATGGCGAACTTTATAGCAGGTGAGTTTTATCTCAATAAAGCAGTTTTGTAAAGGAATAAACAATCTGGGTGTGGTAGTTAAGTGGAGCCAAAGAATGGAAAAATTGGGGGCAGGGGAGACCTCATCACAATAAAAATCTTCAGAAGAGGTTGTCTGGGACCATCCATTCTGGAGAAACTTTCAACGTAATATGAAGAATCATTTTTTTAAAATAAAATTATCTTTATTGGCTAGAGACAGCTAGGTAGTGTGACTGGAGGGGGTGATAGAGAGGAACAGAGACAGAGAGACATCTGCAGCCCTGCTACACCACTTGTGAAGTTTCACCCTACAGGTAGGGACCAGAGGCTCGAACCTGGGTCCCTGTACACTGTAACATGAGCGTCCAACCAGGTGTGTCACCACCAGGCCCCTGCAGAATCATGCTTATCACCTCCTGGTTTTTATTCCCAAGACCCAGAGGGCAGCAGCGTTTTAATCACAAAGAAGTTTTCATTGCCTTTCTCTCTTTGTTTCTTTTTTCCTCCCTCATTGGATTGTCTAATAATTTTGAGTCAGGTGGAAAGGAGTCCGCTCTGCTTTTGCTGTTCATTATGGAAATTGATTTGACCCTCATTTGCATCTATTTGCACCGCCATCAAGCTGATTTAGAATCCGAGGGTGGTTGTAACCTCCTCTGAAGCTGGCAGATTTGCTCTAAAAACAGAGCCCTGGAACTTTCCAACTGGCTCTGTAGAACTTGTTCTCTTGCCCTTTTGCTTTTTGCACAACATGGGCAGAGTTTCAGAGAAATACAACTCGTGGTTAAGGGAAGAAAGGAAACCTCTGTTGCCTTCTGCTATAAATAGCTCCCCATTCCCTTGCCTTTCCTCTATGCTGCTAGTCAACCCTGCAATCCTGGGCTGCACATCAGAAATTATTCCATGGGTATGTGGAGCAAGTGGCTGCAGGCAAGATTGCAGGCTGGCCACCAGTAGCAGAGGAGTTACATCTGAAGCAGTTCAATAGGACCTGAGCATAGCAATTAAGCTGCTTCGCTGACCCAAAGCTTCCTCTCCAGCCCCAAGAAGCAACAGAGCACAAGACTGCAGCTTGGACCAATGAATCCAGAAAAGAGGTAGAATGAAGAGAAAGCAAGATTTCACCCAGCTCAGCTATCCAGGCTTCTCATCCTTCGTTCTTATTTCCTCTACAGCTTTAGGACGAGTTCTTGTTTCTCCATTCAAGGCTTCCTCTATCCAGAAATTCCCGCCTCCCCCACCTCCCCTCATTCCCATCAGTATGGATATTGCTTTATCATTCTTTGTGATTATAAAATACTGATCACTCATTGTTTAAAACAAACAAACAAACAAAAACCCTAGAGTAACAAGCGGTGGCACACCTGACTGAGCATGCATATTACCATGCACAATGATCCCAGGTCAAGTCCACAATCCCCGTCTGCAGGAGGGGAAGCTGCAGGGACTATGAAGAAGTTCTATCTATCATCTATCTATCTATGTATCTATCTATCATCTATCTATATATAGCTATGTATCATCTATCTATATATCATCATCTGTCTATCTACTTATCTACCTATCTATATGCCTTTCCCCTCTCAATCTCTCTCTCTCTCCTATAAAATTGAAAATTAAGAAAATGAGAGAGAGGAGAGGGAGAGAATGACTACTGTGTACAGTATATTTGTCGTAAGGTCATGAATAACCCTTGTGGCAATAAAAATAAATCAATTGGGACTGGGCAGTGCTGCATTTGGTAGAGATAATAAATTACAGTGTGCAAAGATTCAGGTTCAAACCCCAAGTCCACACCTGCAGGGGAAGTGAAGTGTCACGAGTAATAAAACTGTGCCTCGGGTATCTCTCTTGCCCACTCTGTCTCCCCCATCCCTCTCAATATCTCTCTGTCTCTATCCAAAATAAATAAGTAGAAATATTTTTAAAATATGAAAAATAGATATTTTAATATTAAGAAATACAATTTATATGCAAGAGTGAAGGAAGAGGGCATAACCATTAGCTGTAATCTCAAATCTCAGCACTCCAAGAAATCCACCCAAATTTCCAGGCTGTAGTCTTCAAATGTGTAGAGAAATTTTTTTTCAAAAATTAAACCTCTGAGATATTTCCATTTCTTTACAGAGAAATCCATCTTGTGCATCTTTCTAATTCAATAAATATAGATGTGCTCGGCCATTTTTAGCAATCTCTATAAATATATTCATAATTTGTACACTTAGTTCTGTTTCTTCTTAGATAGTATACAGATTCATGGGTATTTTTTCCTAACCCCAAATTTATCCATGAGGCCCTTAGCCTGTCCTCAAGTTCTCTAAGTTTCCTTAGTTGCACCTGACATCTGGGTTTCCTACTGCCCAAAATTCCCCGCTCATCAGAAGTTACCTATATTAGGCCCTCTTCCTCAAGATACTCTCCTACTTGGTGACAGCCCCAAAACTGAAAGGCATAAACTAATGTATTCATTGGGGCAGTGGTTTCTACTTGCTCTCAACAGACAACCTTAGCAGGAGTGAGTGTTAAGATGAAGTACTGTAGCATTTCCCCAAACGGTTAGTTTGTAAGAAGCTAGTGTATTATACAGAGGTGTGGGTATAAAACAATTCATTGATGTCTACTTCAGATATTTCATTGTCATCATTGGAGAGTGGAGTTTGGGAAACTATAATTTAATGAACAATCTGTGTCAGATTCCAGAAACCATGACTTGCTGTAATATCTTTAGTGTTTCATAAAAATGAATAGGAGAACAAAGATACATCATTTTTCATCTCTACATGGGGAGTTCAGAACAAGATTTGAAGTATTGTCTATCTTCCCCCTTTGCTCAAGTCTACCTACTATCTTTCCACTACAAATTGGACTTTTATGCCAAAGGAGATGGATTTACTAGGACAAAGTACATCAAAAGAGAATACTGTTACAGGGAGGATTGTGTGCCCAATACATGGAAAACTCTAGAACTCAGGGTCTCTACGCCTCCTACTCTAGGTATCACTCAAACCCTAGTAGTTCCTGGTAACTGCCTTCCACTTCATGTGGAACCCATGTATATTTGGCATCAATTTCTTTATTGAGCACTCTTTGGGTGATTGTCCCCAGGTGTCATCATTACTTGTGGGTTAAATAAGCACTGACATATATATATATATATATATATATATATATAAGATTGTATTGAGCAAGCTCCAATTAAATGGAACATATAATTCTCCTTTGAATGGCCAGTTCTCCCTTCACTGGCTATGGGGTTCAGACCAGTTTTCACTTTTATTCTCTTGGATGTGCCTGTGTCGGGCTGCTTCTCAATGGGAATGGAGTTTCTTTAGTCCCATGTCAGGCTACATGAGGTTGTCCCTTTCTTATTTCCAGACTGTTTTTCTGTCCTAGTTTATTTTCCTTAGTTAATCTATAATACTTTTAAGTTGTAGTAATTTTATTTTTAATTGAGCTATCTACTTCTTCATCTTTGATATTTCTTGCCTATCTATTTCTTTCTATTTTGTCTTCCATAGGTCTCACCATTCTAAAATAAATTTTTCAGATGAGAGAGAGAGAGAGAGAAGGAATAAAAGGCAGTACAACACTAAAGTTTCCCCCAGTGTGGTGAGGGATAGGCTCTAACCTGGGTTGTGTAGATGGCAATGTAGAGTCTCTCCCACGAGAGCTATCTCACTATGGTGTCTCTCTCTCTCCCTCTTTGTCGCTCTCTCTTTACCTATGGTGTTTTTAATGTTTGTTCTCTCTCCTTTCCTTTCATCCCCTATCCCTTCTCCTCTCCTCTCCTCATTTCTCCTCTCCTACCAACACTATTTTTTTCTTCTATATATTACACAGATCCGCAGTAGAATAGATTTCCATTCTGCTTTATGTGTGTGGGTAGAATAACTTTCATACTGGAAACACTGCTCAAAGAAGCCATGCTCTGTTTAATAGTGGTGGAAGTTCCTTGAGGGTATTATTGTCGGATGGTTATATGGGTAGCTCCTCATGGATTAAATACATTTGTCTTGGCACTGATTTTTATGTAGGCAGCTAATGAGCTACTGTCAAGGGAGCTTTTGGATATAACTAGAAGGTAGTTGAAGATAAACATTATGGGTTCACAAGGCATCCCTACTCCCACAATTACCATCATCAAATTTTGAGGAGATGATATTTTCAGAAGACAATCTTGTGAATCATGTTTTGATACCAAAAATATTTTAAAGTGTAGTATCTTGAGTTTTTACTATAAACAAAACCCATTCTTCTGACAGACATGACTCAGAGTCTTCTCTCTTGACTGGAGTTGGGATCATTCAATCCAGTTCTACTCACACATTCAATTCCATTTCATTTAAACTAGAAAACCTGTATGGAGTGGTTTACATAAGTACTTAGTTTTGTGAAAGATTTACAGTGATGAAAAATCATTATCTTTTTTTGTCAGTACTTTTTCACTTCCTCTTACTTATCACCCATATGTGTTCCTCCTTTATACCAGTCTCCAGTTCTTACATGCTGTGGTCTAATTGAGTAAATTATTTTTTTTCCACCAGGGTTATTGCTGGGGCTTGGTGGCTACACAAAAACTCATATCTTGCACAATATGTCATACTCTTCTTATTCTCTTTCTCCTTCTCCTTCTCCTCCTCCTCCTCCTTCTCTTGCTTCTGCCTCTTCCTTCTTTCTTTCTTCTTTTCTTCTTCCTTTTTGGTAAATCATGATATGAGAAAGAGAGAGAGAGAGAGAGAGAGAGAGAGAGAGAGAGAGAGAGAAAGCATGGCACTGCAGCACTGCTCTGCTGATCATTAAGCTTACATGGGCTTAAGCCCAGGTCCTTGTGTCCTTGTCCTACTGGCAAAATGAATATCAGTGGGAAACATCTGGATCACTCCCTACTCAGTCCTTTGCACCAACTTATTTTCTGTTAAAACTTTATGTTGTGTTGATAATAGATCCCACTCCTACAGTGATATACTCAAAGGCAAACTTTTGCCTCTGGGAGAGGTAATCAAGTTAGCTTAATATATTAATCAAGTATAGCAATATTTGCCCCTGCCCATCCCCAAAGCAAGTAAAATTCTGTTAGTGTTGTATTCACCTATGCTTGAACTTCAGGGAAAATAAAGAAATAAATAAATGTCTCCTATTTTTGTGTTGAAGAAATCATTCCTAGTTTGTATGTATTCTAAGAAGACATATTTTAATGGATATACAAGGACCTATCAATTTGTCTCTGGCATTGTTCTCTAAGGTGAAATAGGAATGGTAGAAGCTAACTTGATTACCTCTCCTGGAGGCAAAAAAAAGTTTGCTTTTGAGTATATCACTGTAGGAGTGGGATCTGTTATCAACACAACATAAAGTTTTAGCAGAAAATAAGTTGGTGCAAAGGACTGAGTAGGGAGTGATCCAGATGTTTCCCAATGATAATCATTTTGCCAGTAGGATTCCTTCTCCCACTGTTACCACATGGAAAGTCTCCTTCAAGAGCTCTTCTCAGAAAAAAAAAAAAAAAAAACCTGTAAGATTCTGTACTTTGCATCTGTAACTGAGGATGTGGCTGAGTTAAAAAGAGTAAAGACAATGTGACAGGTAATGCTGAAGAGAAAAGAGTCCAAAGCCATTTTATGTATGTATGTATGTATTTTTAGGTGAGGATATTGTGTTCCTAAGTGAGGGAATTGGGGCCCAGAAATTGGAGTTTCTCAAGTGATGGAGTTAGAATCCCTCTAAGGGGAGTTTAGGGCCCCTCAAGTGACAAGATATGAACTGTCTGACTAGAGACTTACTTATGGAGAAAGGTCAGTGTGAAATCCTGGAGCTAAAAGGCGAGAGTCCCTAGCTGAAGGATTTATGATATCTTAGGGGTTTCTCAAGAGGAGGAGACTTGAGGGTTCCCTCTAGAGAATTTGGTGATTCTTGAGGCTGAGGAGATTTGGGGCTCTGTCAGGAATTTGAAGATTTCTGGTTTTGCATGGCAGATTGAGTCCTGAATACTTTTGTGAGCCCAGGGGCAGCATCACAGAGACGAGGTAGTCCAAACCCATTTATACAAATGGGTCCTCTTGATTTTTCAGAAACTTTTTTGTAGAACATTGTGCTCAATTTTCTACATAAGTTGAGGTATGATTTTCACAAAATAAAAAGTATCATTTTAGGGGCCGGGTGGTGGTGCACCTGGTTGAGTGCATGTATTACAATGCTCAAGGATGCAGGTTCGAGCCCCCAGTCCCCACCTGCAGGGGGGAAGCTTTGTGAGTGGTGAAGCAGTGCTGCAGGTGTCTCTCTGTCTCTCTCCCTATCAACCCCTTCCCTCTTGATTTCTGGCTATCCTTATCCAATAAATAAAGATTTAAAAATAAAAATAAAATAAAATAAAATAATAAATAGTATCATTTTATATGCACAGGTCTATGCATTTTGATAAGCTCATATAGCCATTTACTGCTCATATATCAACGTACCAGCTATTTCTGTCACCCCCTATCATCCCTTTATGTCCTTTTATTGAAAACCCTCATTCTTTGCTCTCAGACCCCATAAATCTCTGAGTTGATTTCTGTCTCTTTTGCTTTGCCTTTTTTTTTTTTTTTCAGAATGTTGTGTATGGAGAATCATGCATTGTTGTAGTCTCTTGAGTCTGATTTCTTTTTAATTAGCATAATGTTTTTGAGTTATTCATTATGTTCCACATTTCAGTACTTCATTCATTTTTCATTGCTGAATGAAATACGTATTCCAGTATTTTGTTGTACATTACATGACAATCTGTTTAACCATTCACCACCTGATGGGTGTTTGAAGTGCTCAGAAATTGGCAATCATGTATGAAGATATCAGCTTTTGTACAAATAGGTAACTTTATTACCTTTGGTAAATATCTAAAGTTTTATGATAAGGTTGCATTCATAATATGCTGTGAAACTGATTGATAAATCATTACCATCTCTCTCTCTCTCTCTCTCTCTCTCTCTCTCTATATATATATATATATATATATATATTACAGTGAAAGAGTAAGAGTACTGCTCCAACGTATGAAATACTAATGAAAAATCTGGAGCCCTTTACATGCAAATCTTTTGATCTACTAATGAGCCAGTTGCATGGAGCTACCATTTTAAATTTGAATTTGCAGCAGTAATGTGTCAGAGTTGCATTGTCTCCACATTTTCCTTGGCATTTGTTGCTGCCTTTGAAAGAAATGATTATAATAATCATATAGTGCTGTTTCTTTGTGGCCCCTAATTCCATTTCTCTAGCAATTAATGCTGTTAAAGACCTTTTCATGCTTATGTACTTGCCATCTGTATGTCTTCTCAAGTGAATTGAATGTTCAGATATCTTATCTAATTTTTATTGGGTTGTTAAGTTTCTTGTTGTATTTTGAAGGATTATTTTACATATTTTGGTTATTAGTACCTTTTCAAATGTTTATTCTTTTTTTTTTTTCAAAAAACGTAAGCAATTTCCTTACAACATTGTATTACAAAAAAAAAAGTCACAAGTGGGTAAAATAACTCACTTGGATAGTGTGTTACTTTGTCATGTATGCATCCTAAGTTGATGCCTGACTCCAAGTCATTGAACAAAGCTTTGGTGCTGTAAGCTCTCTCACCCTCTCACTTGTATATATATATGCCTCTTCCTTCTCTGTCTCTATCTATAAAAAAGAAGTGGGGGGGATCACAACAATTGTACTTTCTTTCAATCTTGAATTTTCCATCAGGGATCTCTTTGAATGTTATTCCACTTACATCCTGCCCCTACACATAAAATGTCAACTGGCAGATACATTAAGGGATCAGCAAGATACTGACACTGACACACAAAGTTGCATGTGGACTTTGAATCCTAGACCTCAGGTTAGAAATGTAAATGTTTGAGGCAGGGGAGCCAGCATAATGGTTATGCAGAAAAGCCTTTCTTGTCCAAGGCTTCCATGTCTCAGATTCAGTCCCTGCCCCACCATAAGCCAGAGATGAGCCGTTGTGCTTTGGTATCTCTCTGTGTCTCCCTTCTCTTTTTCTCATTGAAACAAAATAATACATTAAAAAAGAAACCATTTTATTTATTTATTTATTATTTATTTATTTATTTTCCTTTTTGTTGCCCTTGTTGTTTAACATTGTTGTGGTTATTAATGTCGTTGTTGTTGGATAGAACAGAGAGAAATGGAGACAGGAGGGGAAGACAGAGAGGAGGAGAGAAAGACAGACACCTGCAGACCTGCTTCACCGCTTGTGAAGCGACTCCCCTGCAGGTGGGGAGCTGGGGGCTCGAACTGGGATCCTTACGCAGGTCCTGGCGATTTGCGCCACGTGCGCTTAACCCGCTGCGCCACCGCCCGACTCCCAAAAGAAACCATTTTAAACCAAGAAGTGTCTGTGGATGTATTATCAATACTAGCTGGGGTGGCTAAAATTATGTCTTCATAATTTAGGACGATATAAGTTAGTGAGTCATACTGAATAAACTATGTATCTAAGCCTGTTAATAATATACCAAACACTTATTTTCTGTCTGCATTTGAAGAGTCTGCATACTTATACAGATTTTCTCAGTAGTCTCTTTTATTCTATGCTTAATTCCCATAAAAGACAGTCAACAAATATTCTTTATCCCTTACATCGCTTTCAAAATGTATAAGAGAAATTAAATATGAATTATTTTCAACTTATTTTCAAGTCAAACACATGCTTTCCTCAGCCTCAGAGAGATATGTATACTTTTCTTCCACTCAACATGCATTCTTCCTTTCTTTGGCTTTTGATCCTCTTCTGTACTAGACTTTGTCCATGCAAGCATCACTTCCATGTAAGATATTTTCCAATAAGATATTATTGTTTACCCCCAGGATTCCATCATGTTTAATTTTTTCACTTGAAAAAAGAGAACTCTTAGCACACTAAGCTGTGTAGCTCATTTTGCATCCCTCCCCCTCTTTTTTTATCTTTATTTATTTGATAGAGACAGCCAGAAATTGAGAAGAAGGGGGAGACAGTGAAGGAGACAGACAGACACCTGCAGCACTGCTTCACCACTTGTGAAGCTTTCCCCCTGCAGGTGGGGACCAGCGGCTTAAACCAAGGTCCTTGCGCACTGTAACATGTGCATTCAACCAGGTGTGCTAACACCCGGCCCCATCCCTCCCCCTCTTATCAAATCCATTTCCCACTTGTTGCCATTGAGCTTCTAAGAATATGTTAGATTCATAGCCTCCAATGGTTACCTTTCTCAAATCATTCCCAAGCTTTAGTACCCTCAACTTTTCATTAAAATTGATTTTCACAAGTAACAAAACTGTACGAATTGTTAAATTTTAAAAAATCAATGGTTTACTTCTATTTCTTACATTTGATTTCATAGGAAAGTTAATATTATTGACTTGTTGCAATTAATTTTTGTCTTCTGTTTTTTCAATATCAACAATAGCTCCAAATTTTTCAGTATAGCTGTGTGTGAATTGCTTTCACCTCTTCTTTAAACAAGCATCACTATGTTTGTATCCCTGGTTTTGTGTTGAGTGTTTTGTCATCATTAATGAACAATTGACAGTGGATGAACTAACTGTGACATTTTCAGTTTCTACCTTCTTATCTATATGTCATTGAATCAAAGTTAAACCCACAGTGATAATTTTTAGAAGTCCTTCCAAAAATCCTTTAGTCATTCCTCTCATAATCTATATGGACCCAACCTGCATCAAACAAATGACACAGTTGCCCAGTGCACAAGGATCCAGGTTCAAGCCCCTGGTCCCCACTTTCAGGGGGAAAGCTTCACGAGTGGTGAAGCAGGGTTGCAGGTATCTCTCTGTTTCTCTCCCTCTCTGTCTTCCCCTAGAACTCCTTATCCAATGCCCTCCCTTTCTAGCTTCCTTATTCTTTATTCCTCTGGGAGTATGGATCCAGAATCATTGTGGGGTACAGAAGGTGGAGGGTCTGGCTTCTGTAATTGCTTCCTTGTTGTTTTCTCTGGGCTGGCTTCACGGCCAGGTAACAGATGACCAGAAACACATGGCTGAGCTGAGGACGCAGTTTAATCTTTATTCACGATCGGGCAAACAGTCCAACACCTAATCATCACACAATGTGCTCCTCCATCTTTCTCCTCCCGCTGCAGCATCAGGAACTCAGGAAGTACGTAGGATAGGGGGCGGGGAGAAGGGAGAAGCGTGAAAAGGCAAAGACTAAACCACAATCTCCCAGAGGTGGGGGGAGTGAGACCAAACCAATGTGAAGCATACAAACACTTCCTTGCTGAATATGGGTGTTGGCAGGTCGATCCATACTCCCAGCCTGACTCTCTCTTTCCCTAGTGGAGCATTGATCTGTGGAGGTGGAGCTCCAAGACACATTGCTAGGGTCACCTTTGGAGGGAAGTCCAGTTGTCTTCACAGTAGCATCTGGAACCTGGTGGCTGAAAAGAGTTCAGATATAAAGCATAACAAAGTATTGCCTAATCATGAACCTAAAGGCTGAAATATTGCAGATGAAAATTTGGGGTCTCCAGTTTGGAAAAAGCTAGTAAGTCTATTTTAGGTATATTCCAAGAGGCCCATTACTACTAATTTTTGCCTACATCTGACATCTAATATGCAGGTGAACCTAGGTTATTGTCTGAGGAGATGTTGTCATACTGGAAAAAGGACTAGAAAGCTTGATAGGGGAAGAGGAGTAGCTCCCAAATATGGGGAAAGTATATAAATATTGTTAGTTGTAAACCTCATCGATGTGATCTGGGGCCTATATTTAGCACAGGAGCCTCTGTAACCTCTGTATCCCTTTAGGTCTGAGCTCCCATTCTGTGGTCATGGCTAGGAACATTCCAGGCTGCACTGAGTTCAGGACCCATCTTCCTCGGGTAGTAGGTAGAGTATGTTGTCCAACCTCCCTTCGAAGAATGGAACATTCCCTACCATTAGTGAGGACAAGGTCCTGTAGGGGCCCACAAAGGGGACCATTATATTGTTCCTGATGGAGATGACCAGTGACAGTAGTGAGAAGGATCTTTTAAAGGACTAGGCCCATCATGTCTGTGTGGGAATCAAAGGAATCTCTGACTAGGGCCCCAGAGACAGGGTGGCCTGGTAGTGATTAAAGAGTCATCATTAAAGTATGCCAGTCTCTTGCCCTTATTCAGCTTTTATAGTCCTTTGTCTGACAAGGTTAGCTTTGGAGTGATTGAGGGAAATATAATATAAAGTAGGTAAGGAGGGTATCTAGGTATAAATAGGAACTATTTCATTGGGTACTTTAAGGTGTCTTTTTAGGTATTTCTAACTTTCTAGCTTCATTTATTGAATCTCTGAAAGCTGTTGTGCACTTTTGCTTTAAAGTATATATTTTGCCCTAATTTATGGATACATGTGTGCATATGCCCTATCTATGGGTTCTGGTCTATATCTAGATTTGGGGGCTTTGTTAGGATGTCAACCACCCAAATGGAATTAAGGTAGGAAAGGTCTCACCAGAGTAATGAAGACAAAGGATTGACACTCCACACCTGATATCTTTGGACACAGTCTGAAGCGAAGCCTGCCAAGGTTGTACTAGTTGCATTGATTAGGCTGGGATCAGCAGATGCAGTATCAGTTAGTATGAATTGAGAGAAGCAGAGAAGCAGGAAAATTGAGCCCCACCCCAGAGATTCCAGAACTAGGAAAATTATAGGCTTTCTAGAGAAAGGGGAAAGTTCCTGTTGTCTTAAGGTTCAAGAAAGCAATGGATAGTTATTGCTATAACCAAATTATTTGGAAATTGGGTTAACTTTGAAAAATCCCATTGCTAATATTTTCTGTATCATACACAACATCACCATAATTGATGTGCTTTTATGCTATTTACATATAGCTATATCTTATAAAGTAACACCACCAGTTGCTTCTGTTCTCCCTGGTCTAAGCTATTAGGAGATTTAATATTTCAAAGAACAAGTCATTCTTAGAAATGTGTTAATATCTAGGTTATGGGACTTTGTTAGAAAGTGAACTACCTGAGATGAAATTAGAGTGTACTATAAAAGTAAAGGTCTCACCCGAGTAATGAAGCTGAAGGGTTGTCATTCCACACGTGAAGTCTCTGGATACAGTTTGAGGTGAAGCATGTTGAGGTGGCAATCGTTGCGTTGGTTAGGTTGTGATCGGCGGATGCAATATTATTTGGTTTGGATTGGGAGATGCATACGGGAAAGTGGGCCCTGTCCAAGGGTTCCAGGACTGGGGTGAGTAGGGGCTCTATAATGGAGATGTGAGGTTCCTGCTGTCTTAGGGTTCAAAAAGACAATCGATAGTTAATATTATCATCACATTATTTGTTAATTGGGTTAACTTTGAAAAGTCCCTTTGTTATGGTTTGCTGTACAGTATCCAGTATCTTGTATATAGATGTGCTATTGGATGCTTCTAATCTACTTGGTCTAGGCTTTTGAGAGAGTCTGCATATCAAATACATAGCCTATATATTAAAAAGATTCAGTTTGTCTTTTGAGAAACTTTGAGACATACAATTGATTTCCCCCCTCTCATATTAATTAACTACTGATTTATATGTCTACATTTTGCTAGGAGTGTACATAAACACCATTCCCACCACCAAAGGACTGTGACCCATCCCTCCCGCCCACTCCCACCCCCCACTGGCCCAGGAAGCTGCATGTCTACCCCTCACCACTGGGTTTTTACTTTGGTGCCCTACTTACAATTTGATCAGGTCCTGCTTTTAGTTTCCCTTTCAGACCAGTTTCTGTGAGAGAAAGCTTATGCGCACACGTATCCATAAACTACTGCAAAATATATACCTGAAAGCAGAAGTACACTAGAGTTTGCATTGAGTACCTCCCTAACACTTCCTCTCCACTATTCCAAGCTTGGGATCCATGATTGCTCAACAAATTGTTTGGCTTCATATGTTAACTCTCTTTTCAATCACCAGGTTCCAGATGCCACCAGGATGCTGGCCAGGCTTCCCTGGATTAAAGACCCCACCAATGTGTCCTGGAGCTCAGCTTCCCCAGAGATACACCTTACTAGGGAAAGAGAGAGGCAGACTGGGAGTATGGACCGACCAGTCAACGCCCATGTTCAGCAGGGAAGCAATTACAGAAGCCAGACCTTCTACCTTCTGCAACCCTCAACGACCCTGGGTCCATGCTCCCAGAGGGCTAGAGAACGGGAAAGCTATCATGGGAGGGGGTGGGCTATGGGGATTGGGTGGTGGGAATTGTGTGGAGTTGTACCCCTCCTACCTTATGTTTTTGTTCATTAATCCTTTCTTAAATAAAAAATTAAAAAAAAATAAATGTGTTAATAATTTTAGCCCACTGTTAAAACTTCAATCTGATTACCAATTTGAAATTTTAAGTGCTTAGATTGAAGGAACATATAGTCAGAGCTATGGTCTATGTATCCAAAAGTTTGAGATATTCCATTCATTTTTCCCCTTGAATATTAATTAGTTACTTATGAGACTATAAGTTAATAGGAGTGTATATTAACATCATTCCCACTACCAAAGGTCTATGTCTCTCTTTCACCCTCTGCAGTGAAGCTGGACATTTACCCTCGCCCTCCACCCAGAGATTTTTGTTTTGGTACCTTACTCCAAACTCAGTCAGATTCTGCTTTGAGTTTCCTATCTGTTCTTATTTCTGAACTTCTGTTTATGAGTGTGATCATCCCATACTTGTCTTTGTCTTTCTGACATCTCACTTAACATAATTCCTTCTAGCTCCATCCAAAATGGGTCAGAGAAAGTGAGCTCATTGTTCTTAAGCTGTGTAGTATTCCATTATGTAAATATACTACAGCTTTCTCAGTCATTCATCTGTCTTTGAGTTCCTGGTTTGCTTACAGGTTTTAGCTATTCTGAACTGTGCCGATATTAACATGGGTATGCACATATCTTTTAACTGGGTGATATGAAGTTCTTAGGATATATCTCTAGGAGAGAAATTACTGGGTCATAAGGGAGGTCTATTTATAGCCTTGTGAGGGTTATCTAGACTGCTCTCCACAGAGGTTGGACCAATTTACATTCCCACTAGCAGTGCAAGAGGGTTTCTTTGTACCCACAACCTCTCCAGACATTTTTCTATAGAAGAAGGACTTACTGATTGTATACTGAGTTCTAAACATTTTTCTAACTCTTTTTTAGTAAAGAGTAAAGATATATTTAGCAAAAACTAAAGATAGGAAGACATATACAAAAAGATGGAGTCTGAGTTTGGTCTGGAAAAACGAGAAAAATACCTAAGTCCAAGCTCCATGAGTTGTAGAAAATGCTTTTAGTAAAAGAAGTGAAAAAAGATGCATGCTCATCCCAAGTTAGAAAATTCCTGCATGCTGAATTATTATTATATTATTATTTTAATTTTTTATTTATAAAAAAGAAACATTGACAAAAACCATAGGATAAGAGGGGACAACTCCACACAATTCCCACCACCAGAAATCTGTATCCCACATCCTTCCCTGATAGCTTTTCTATTCTTTAACCCTCTGGGAGTATGTACCCAGAATCACTATGGGGTGCAGAAGGTGGAAAGTCTGGCTTCTGCAATTGCTTCCCCGCTGAACATGGACATTGACAGGTTGATACATACTCCCAGCCTGACTCTTTCTTTCCCTAGTGGGGCAGGATTTTGAGTGGGGCAGGATTTTGGGGAAGCAGGGCTCCAGGACACATTGGTGGGGTTGTCTGTCCAGGGAGTCTGGTTGGCATCATGGTATCATCTGGAACCTACTAAAAAAGGAGTTAGCATATAAAGCCAAACAAGTTGTTGACTAATCATGAACCTAAAGGCTGGAATAATGCAGATGAAGAGTTGAGGGAGTCTACATTTTGTCGATATCTAGTAGGCCTATTTTAGTGATATTCCAAAGGTCCTGTGATTATACTAGTTTGTTGTTGTTGTTTGTATGTATGTTTGACTGTTTCTCCTGAGCCTGACATCTGATATGCAGGTGGATGCAAGTTATTGTCTGGGGAGATGATGTCATGGCTGGAAAAAAGACCAGAAAGCTGGATCAGGGAAGAGAGTAGCTCCCTAATATGGGAAAGTGGTATAAATATTGTTGACTGTAAATCCCATCAGTTTGATCTGATCTGGGTCCCATATTCAGCTTAGGAGCCTAATGTGACCTCTGCATCCCTGTAGATCTGAGCTCACTTTCTGTGGTCATGAATAGGAACATTCCAAGATGCCCCAATTTCAGGACCCATATTCCTTAGGTGGACCATAGAGTATGTTATCCAGCCTCCCCTTGGATGATGGAACATTCTCCTACCATTGTTGGTTTATGTTGAGGGCAGGGGCCCCACAAAGGAGTCTACTGTGTTTTTCCTGATAGAGATGACCAGTTACAATGGAGTGTGGGATCTATTGGAGGTCTAGGACCATCATTTCTGTTTGGGAATCTCAGGACTCCACACCTAGGGCCCCAGATGATGGGATGGCATGATTGTGACTAAAGAGTAATCATTAAAGTATGCCAGTCTCTTGCACTTATTCTGCTTTTGTAGCCATTGCTTTGATAAGATTAGCTTTGGAGTGAGTGAGGGAACTGTAATAGGAAGTAGGCGAGAAGGGTATCTAAGTCAAAGTAGACACTATTTCATTAGCAAATTTATACTGACTCACTACAGACTATTGTGTATTTTTGCTTTTGGGTATATCTTTTTTCCCTAATTTTTGGATATATGTGAACATATGATCTATCTCATAAGACCTGCTCTATATCTATGTTTTGGGACTTTGTTAGGAAGTGAACCACCTGAAATGGAATTAGAGAACCCTATGAAAGGTAAGATCTCACCTGAGTAATGAAGCTGAAGGGTTGACTTTCCACTCCTGATGCCTCTGGACATAGTCTGAAGTGAAACATGCTGAGGAGGTACTGTTACATTGATTAGGTTGAGATTGGTGGGTGCAATATCATTTGGCATGACTTGAGAGAAGAATTCAGGAAATTGATCCCCACCCTAGAGGTTCCAGAACAGGGTGAAATATAGGCTCTATAAAGGAAGTGGGAAGTTTGATATCAGGGTGATGCTGGCTTCATAAAAGGTGGAAGGGAGTGTTCCTGTGTCTTTGATCTCATGGAAGAGCGTTAGAAGTATAGTTAAGGGAGGACGACCTTAGCATAGTGGGTTAAGTGAAGGTGGCACAAAGTTCAAGGACAGGTGTAAAGATTCCTGTTCGTTCATCTGGCTCCCCACATGTAGGAGAGTTGCTTCACAAGTGCTTCACAAGTGGTGAAGCAGGTCTGCAGGTGTCTATTTTTCTCTTCCCCTCTGTCTTCCCCTCCTCACACCATTTCTCTGTGTCCTATCCAACAATGACAACATCAAGAACAACAGCAATAAAAACTACTACAGTTAAACAACAAGGGCAACAAAAGGGGATAAATAATTGAATAAATATTAAACAAAAAGAAAAAGTATATGTATTAACTGATTCCTGAAAGTTTTGTAGAATTCGTTTGTAAAGCCTTCTGGTCCAAGACTTTTGTTGTTGGGAAGATTCTTAATAACTGTTTCAATTTCTTTGTGATTGGTTTATTTAGGTTTTGTAGTTCTTCTTGGTTCAGTTTTGGAAGGGTATATGTTTCTAGGAATTCTTCCATTTCTTCCAGGTTCCCTAGCTTGGTGGCGTATTGTTCTTTGAAAAAGTTTCACTCACAACCTAACCAACGCAATGATTGCCACCTCAACATGCTTCACCTCAGACTGTGTCCAGAGACTTCACGAGTGGAATGACAACTCTTCAGCTTCATTACTCATGTGAGACCTTTCCTTTTATAGTACACTATAATTTCATCTCAGGTGGTTCACTTTCTAACAAAGTCCTATAACCTAGATATACACCAGTTTCTGTGAGAGAGAGCTTATGTTCACACGTATCCATAAACTACTGCAAAATATATACCTGAAAGCAGAAGTACACTAGAGTTTGCAGTGAGTACCCCCTAACACTTCCTCTCCACTATTCCAAGCTTTGGGTCCATGATTGCTCAACAATTTGTTTGGCTTTGTATGTTAACTCTCTTTTCAATCACCAGGTTCCAGATGCCACCAGGATGCTGGCCAGGCTTCCCTGGATTGAAGACTCCACCAATATGTCCTGGAGCTCAGCTTCCCCAGAGACTCACCGAACTAGGGAAAGAGAGAGGCAGACTGAGAGTATGGACTGACCAGTCAACGCCCATGTTCAGTGGGGAAGCAATTACAGAAGCCAGACCTTCTACCTTCTGCAACCCTCAATGACCCTGGGTCCATGCTCCCAGAGGGATAGAGAATGGGAAAGCTATCAGGGGAGGGGGTGGGTTATGGAGATTTGGTGGTGGGAATTGTGTGGAGTTGTACCCCTCCTACCTTATGGTTTTGTTAATTAATCCTTTCTTAAATTTAAAAATAAATAAATAAATAAATAAGTTTCACATGGATTTCTGTGGTGTCAGTTGTGATATCTCCTCTATCATTTACAATTCAATTTATTTGAATTTTCTCCCTTTTTTTAGTGAGTCTAGCTAGGGGCTTATTGTTGGTATTCTTTGTGTTGGTTTGACCCCCTTCCCCCTACCTCTGAGAGATTTGGTTTGGCCCCTGCTAGTTTTGCAGGTACCACTTGTTCCCGCCCCTGGAACCCCTACAGAGTTCCAGAGTTCCAGCAGCAGTGGCAGAAGGAGAATGATGGAGAAGCACATGGGGTAGTGATTTGCCCGCTCGTGAATAAAAATTAAACTGCAGCTTCTCAGCCCAGCTGTGTGTCCCTGAGTCTCTGTCTCTGTCTACTGCCGCGAAGCTAGCCCAGCCTGCTGGTGCCCCCGAATTGAAACGACAAATGGCGCCCAATGTGGGGCTGACCTGCGCATCTCTCAGATAAGTGAAGACAATTTGGTTACCTATGCACTATGGCCTTCTCTTCTGCTTGTGAAGAGATTTCCAAAGGCCTCTGCCCTTTCTTCACAAGACTGTTTCGCTGTTTCTGGAACATTTATCTCTGGACCACTCTGTGGTTTCCGCCCAACGCCAGCCTGCAAGAGCCCAACGCCAGCCCGCAGGAACTGGCTTTCCGCCGCGTGGTGCAGGACATTGGGCGCGGGCTCCTCCCACGCTGCTCAGTCGCTGAGAGCAGGGAAGCAGACATGTCAGGCAAAGCTGCAGCCTCTCATGGCCACACACCTTGGCGTGTGCCTTTTGCACAGCTGGCGGCCCTGCCCTCCTGCTATGAAGTCTGGGCAGATCCCGGACCACCTGGAGACCACAGGCTCCCTGCCAAAACTAGGCACCCTGGCCTAGATCCTCAACTCGGCTCTGAAGTCAGAAGAGCTAGAATACACAGAGATTCATCCAGATATCGCAACCTACAATTCCTAGAAGTGGAGCTTCACAGATGGTGACCCCCCCCACAACTAAGACAATACAGATCTGAATTCGTGTTTAAAATGACATGTCTTCGTAAAAAAGTTTCTCTCCTTGTGTATTGAAGACCATGTGTATGTGTGTGTTTAAAGTTTGGTAACATTAACTTTAAGGTTAAAAAATGTAACTTTAAGGCTAAATTATTACTAGGCAAAGTTAAATGAAAAAGGTTTTCAATGTAATTCTCATAAAGATAAAATTAACTTACATTGAAAGTCTGAGGTAAAAATTAGTTAACAATCAATATATTTTAACTAAGTTGGTCTAAAAAAAATCTGCGCACACCTAGGGTGCGTCTCCATCTTGAATGAGTGTAACAAAAGGTTAAACAGACTTTGTTGATATGTAAAACTCTCAAATTCCTTCTCAGTTAGAAACGTTAGATTGTGCTATGGTTATGCTAATAATTCTCATGCCTGAGGCTTTTTTCTTTCTATGGTTCATGTTTGCCTTTCCACATTTTATTGTTTGAACTTTAAATAGCCTTGGAATCATGCTGGAAGGGACTTCCAATTGTAATAGAGTTATCAATTATGGTAAACTTCTAACCTGCTACAAGTTTTGTTTCATAAGTAAGTGAATTGCAGCTGTCAAGTTCTCAACAGAAAAAAAGAATTCCAATGGCTGACATTCCCCATCGAGACAGACATACAATTCTTTGATGAACATCTGCTTTGGCCTCGCATTTCTATTGGACTCACTGGTACAACTCTTGGACACTTTGCACAAAACTAACAGCTTCCCTGTATGCTGCTGGGTTTCTCAAAGACTGACTGCAGCCAGCTGCCTTGTGACTCTAGGCCACATCCCCGCCCCCATGCTAGGTAATGCCCACAGAGAAAAAAAAAAAATGCCCGTCGAGGCAAAAGCCCCCAGAGACAGCAAAGGTTCTTTAACTGATAAAGTTTTGCCCACAGAGGCAAAACGCCCCCCTCAGGCCTTCCCTTGGCAGCACACTGGTTCTTGTTACTCGCTTACATGTTTCTCCATGTTTGTGCCAGTTTCTTTTTTTGAAAATTCCTGTATGATATAGGTTTCTGTTCACCCCACACCCCTGATACTGTGGTCATTTAGTTAAAAAGAAAAGGGGGAATATGTTGGTATTCTTCGTGTTTGTTTGGCCCCCTTCCCCCTACCTCTGAGAGATTTGGTTTGGCCCCTGCTAGTTGTGCAGGGCCCGCTTGTCCCCACCCCCGGAACCCCTACAGAGTTCCAGAGTTCCAGCAGCAGCGGCAGAAGGAGAATGATGGAGAAGCACATGGGGTGGTGATTTGCCTGCTTGTGAATAAAGATTAAATTGCAGCTTCTCGGCCCAGCTGTGTGTCCTCGAGTCTCTGTCTCTGTCTACTGCCGCGAAGCTAGCCCAGCCTGCTGGCACCCCTGAACTGAAACTACAGCTTATCAATTTTGTTTAATTTTTCAAAGAACCAACATTTGGCTTCACTTATCTTTTGTATGGTTCTCTTATTTTTGATGCTGTTTATTTCTGCTCTAATTTTAGTGGTTTCAGTTATTCGGCTTTCTTTAGGATTCATTTGTCTCTCTTCCTATAACTCATTAAGGCATGCAGTAAGGCTGTTTATTTGAGCTTTTTCTTGTTCTTTAATATGTGACTGTATGGCTATGACATTCCCTCTCTGTACTGCTTTAGCTGTTTCCCAAATATTTTGAAAACTTGTGTCTTCATTTTGATTTTTTTCAAGGAATGTTTGAATTTCTTCCTTGAGAGCCTCTCTGACCCAGTAGTTATTAAGCATCATGCTGCTGAGTTTCCAAATGTTGTGATTTTTAGTAATTTTCTGTTTGTTATTGCTCTATTGTGGTCTGAGAAGATACTTGGGATGATTTAAATGCTCTTGAATTGGTTGATACTGTCTTTGTGGCCTAACATGTGGACTATCCTTGAGGATGTGTAGATTTGAAAAGAATGTGTATTTCCAGGTTTTTTTTGAAGGTGAAGAACTCTGAAAACGTCCAAGAGATCTAGTCTTTCCATCTCTTAATTTAATTCTCTCATTTTTTTGTTGATTCCCTGGTTTGTTGATCTGCCTAAGTGTGATAGTGGGGTATTGAATTCTCCCACTATTATTGTATTACTATTGATGTACTTTTTTAGTTTTTTCAGTAAGTGTTTGATGTATTTAGATGGTCCCTCATTGGGTGCATAGATGTTAATAATTGTTAAATCTTCTTGGTTGATTGATCCTATAATCATTATGTAATGGTCTTGCCTATCTTTTATTACTTAGTTTAATTTAAAGTCTAATGTGTCAGTGATAAGAATGGCTGTTCTTGCCCTTTTTTGTGGTCCATTATCCTGTAGGATAGTTTTCCATCCTTTCACTTTAAGTCTGTGTTTGTCTTATTTGGTCAAGTGGGATTATTACAAGCAGCATATGGTTGGGTTGTGATTTCTGATCCATCCTCCTACTCTGTGCCTTTTAATGAGCGATTTTAAGCCATTAACACTTATTGATATTATGGATTGAATGTATTGTAGTGCCATTATTCAGTATTTTTTTTACTTGCTCTGATATATGGCAAGTAGTATGGTGATAGTCTTGTTTATAAGAGGTCTTTTAGAACCTCTTTCAGGGCAGGCTTTGTGATGGTTACCTCCTTTAACTATTGCCTCTCTGAGAAGGTTCTGATACCTCTATTTAGTTTGAATGAAAGTCTAGCAGGATATATTATTCTTGGTTGAAACCCCTTTCCATTGAGAGCTCAAAAGATATCTTGCCATTCTCTTCTGGCTTTTAGAGTCTGAGTGGAGAAATCTGCTAATAATCTTATGGGTTTCCCCCTGTATGTGAATTTTTGTTTTTCTATTGCAGTCTTTAGGATCCTTTCTTTATCCTTATTTCTTTTCAGTGTTAACAGTGATGTGTCTTGTGTCTATAGATCTGGGTTGATTGTTTGGGACTCTCTGGGCCTCGTGAATCTTAATGTCCTTTCTGTTGTTTAGGTCTTGGAAGTGTTCTTTGCTTTAGGGTATTTACTTCCCCTTCCTCTCTTTCTTCCTCTGGTAGGCCAATTATACAAATGTTACTTCTTTTGAGATCATCTCATATGCCTCTATTGCTGTTTTCAGTCTCTCTCAATCTCTTTGTTTTAGGTCTTTTATGTCTTTCTTAGTTTTCTCTGGCTCATTCTCTGTCTGGATAATTCTGTTTTCTGCTTCTGTTAATCTCCTTTCCCTTTCCTCAGCTTCTTTCTTCAGTTCAGTTATAGTATTAACTTTTTCTGCAAATTGACCTTTTAGCTCAGCTATTTCAGACTTCAGTTCTCTAATTATCTTGAGGTAGCTAACATTTTCCCTGAGGGTGTCATCTGTTGTTTTCCTAATTCTGATAGCCCTCTCTTCCATAGTTGTCTTCATTTCTGTATTATTAAGTTTATTATTGCTTGCATACTTTTCTTATCTATGGTTATTTTTGACTGATTTGGGTTTTTTTCTGGGCTCCTGTCCTAATCATTGTGATAGCAGTTTTATTTGCTCTTTATTTAACCATATTTTTTATTGATGTGGTTTTTACTTTTCTATTCTGTCATTCTTCAGTTGTTGTGTTTTAAGTACTAGTAATGCTATACTAGAGACTTTTCACAAATGAAGTCACAAACTTCAGAAATTACAACAATTGCAACTGAATCAAGGATTGAAGCAGTTCAACCAATACCAGTAGGCCAAACAACATCTCTAGTATAAGAAAAAAATAACAAAAAAAAAAAATAGAAAGAAAAAAAGGGAAAACAAGAGTCAACAATTATGCAAATCTACCATTCACTACAAATTCTAGGGATAGCAAGAGGAGAAAGGAAAGTAGAAAAGAGAGAGACATACACACACAGAGTTCACTCTGAGTCAGATTTATTCCACAAACTAATTCACAAATGAGTGTCAGTGAATTCAGAAAGCAAAATAAGGAAGAAAGGAATAAGAAAGAAAAAGAAGAGTGAAAGGAGTTTTTCTTATTTTTTTTTTTTTTGAATTAGCTAGGAGGGTAGAGAGAAGAGGAAGAGGGAAGCATGTTCCTATCACAATGGATAAGACACCCAATCACCTTTCTATATAAAAAACAAAAGCATTTAATTTTGGTCAACCTGAAGAGGAGGGGAAAGGGACACACTTATATAATAATAATAATGATAAGATAAAATAGACTAAAAAACCCTAATAGTCAGTCTGCCCCTTGGACCACTCCAGATTGGCTGTACACAGCCTAAGCAAAGACAAACAATTTTAAGAAGTATCAAAAAAAAAAAAAAAGAAAAGAAAGCAAATAAAAGAAAAAGAAAATAAACTCCAGGTAATTTTTCCCAGGTAGGACTGAGGCTCTAATTGGTTAGATATTCTGTCACTCAAATAGAGCTCTAGTCACCTAAAGAAGAAGAAGAAGAAGAAGAAGAAGAAGAAGAAGAAGAAGAAGAAGAAGAAGAAGAAGAAGAAGAAGAAGAAGAAAAGGAAGAAGAAGAAGAAGAAAGATGGAAAAGAAGAAGATAAGAAGATAGAAGGAAAAGAAAACAGAACAAGGCTTGTAATGACACCCCTGCTGATCCAAGAATCTTGGTAAAGAAAATAGCTCCACTCCACAGGAAGCCTGCTAGGAGCAGCTGGCCAGCCAGTGGGTCTGGTTCTGTAGTGGTGGGGGAGTGAATTCAAAAATAATGAAGCCAAATATTTTCCTTTCTTTGTCCATTTGACCTCTGCCATCCCAAGAGTGGGTTATAGGATTCTTATTTGGTGTCACCCTGTTCACTCCTTATTCACCCTTTTATGGACATACCATATATTCTACCCTCTACAAATAATATCTTGTAGGTCACTTCTTTTTGGAGCTCAAGACTATTGTTGTTTCCAAGTCACCATCTTAGCCTATTATTATATTTTGTATTAAAGACATGGTGCATCCTCAAGAGGAAAATGTGGGAAAGAAGCAGGTTTGCCTATTTTGTTTTTTTATCAGGACAATGCAGATATTATTTTTGGTCTCCAACTGCCTATAATTAATTGTTTTAGAGGCTACATCTTGCCCAGGTATCATATCTTGCATTGGAGTGTAAAAGTTATAGAAAACTTGCTAAGGTCAGACCTTGAATTGAATTATCAAGGGTAAATGTTACTCAGTGACCAAGGAAATGTGAAGCAGTTAGAGTACAGGACTTGCAAGGACCAGAGTCTCTCCATAGGAGCACCAGCACCTCATTCACCAAAGCAGTACTATCACTTCTCACTCTCTCTTTTTTCTCTCTCTCATGTCTCATGTGAAACTCTATTTATAACTAATATCAATAAATAAAGTTTAAGAAAAAATATATCAGCTAATCAGCTAAAGAAAGGAGACAAAATGCTACCATGATGCCAACCAGACTTCCATGGGCACATGACCCCACCAATGTGTCTTGGAGCCCCGCTTCCCCAGAGCCCTGCCCCACTAGGGAAATAGAGAGACAAGCTGGGAGTTAGGATAGACTTGTCAATGCTCATGTTCAGCAGGGAAGCAATTATAGAAGCCAGATCTTCCACCTTCTGCACCCCATAATGACCCTGGGTCCATACTCCCAGAGGAATAAAGAATAGGAAAGCTTTGATTGGAGGGGTTGGGATACGGAGTTCTGGTGGTGAGAACTGTGTATAGTTGTACTCTTTTTATCCTATGGTTTTTGTCAGTGTTTCCTTTTAATAAATAAAACATTAAAAATGAGAAAAAAAAGAAATAAAGGTAATATAAAGAAGAATAGTCTATTTCAGGGCACTTTTTTTGTGCCTCCTAAATCATTCATAAGCATCTTATTTTCTGTCCAGCTGTGCTGAGTGAAACTTGCAGTGGGTTCATCACACATCTCACCCATACAATTCAGAAGGCTCCCTCACAGGTCATATTGGCCTCAAGTACTACCTTTCTCTAATTCATCTTCTCCAGTTATGCCTGAGTGATCTTTCTAAAGCACCACTCTGACTATAATGCTCATGCACCTAAAATTAACGAGTGTCTAATTTAAATTGCTTCCAAAGATATGGAAACTTAACTACTTAATACACTGTAGATTCAGCCAAGTGATCATCATTAGATATCCCACTATTCATTTTGTTTTACTGATGATGCCAATGTTTTGGTTGATTTTCAAAAATCATTTTAAAGTTACTTTTTAAAAAATTTCCACCAAGGTTTTTGGTGGGTCTGAGTGCTAGCACTATGAAACCACTGTTATTGGCAGCCATTTTTTTCTTTATCTCTCTCTTTTTAAAAAAATTTTTATTTATAAAAAGGAAATACTGACAGAAGCCATAGGATAAGAGGGGTATAATTCAACACAGTTCTCACTACCAGAACTCTGTATCCCACCTCCTCCCCTGATAGCTTCCCTATTCTTTATCACTGTGGAGTATGAACCCAGGGTCATTATGGGGTGCAGAAGATGGAAGGTCTGGCTTCTGTAATTGCTTCCCTGATGAACATGGGCATTGACATATCAATCCATACTCCCAGACTGTCTCTCTCTCTCTTTTCCTAGTGGGGCAGGGCTCTGGGAAATCGGGGCTCCAGGACACATTGGTGGGATGCCCAGGAAAGTCCTGTTGGCATCATGGTAGCATCTGGAACATAGTGGCTGAAAAAAGAATTAGCATATATAGCCAAACAAATTGTTGACTAATCATGAACCTAAAGGCTGTAATAGTTCAGGTGAAGAGTTGTGGGGTCTCTGTTTTGTAGTTAGCAGTCCTATTTTAGTTATATTCCAAAGGGCCCATGACTATACTAGTTTGTTCTTTCTTTCTTTCTTTCTTCCTTTCTTTCTTTCTTTCCTTCTTTTTTTCTAAGCCTGACATCTGATATGCATGTGGGTCCAAGTTATTATCTGGGGAAATGATAGCTTAAAAAAAGACTAGAAAGCTGGATCAGGGAAGAGAGTAGCTCCCAAATAAGAGGAAAGTGTGTAAATATTGTTGACTATAAACTCCATTAATATGATCTGATCTGGGGTCCATATTCAGCTTAGTAACCTATGTGACCCCTGCTCACATTCTGTGGTTATGAGTAGGAACATTTCCAGATGCCTCAATTTCAGGATCTACCTTCCTCAGGTGGAACAAATAGAATATGTTGTCTAGCCTCCCTTCAGAGGATGGAACATTCTCAACCATTGTTGAACCACATTGAGGGCATGGTCCTATGGGGGCCCACAAAGGGGTCTATTGTGTTTTTCCTGATAGAGATGACCAGAAAAAATGGAGAGAGGTATCTATTGCAGGTCTAGGCCCATCATGTCTGTTTGGGAATCTCAGAACTCTAGTACTAGGGCCCTAGCTGATAAGAAGGCCTGATAGTGATTAAAGAGTCATCCTTGAAGTATGCCAGTCTCTTGCCTTTATTCAGCTTTTTCAGTCCTTACTTTGATATGGTTATCTTAGGAGTGAGTGAGGTTGTATTCACTATAACCCTCAAAGAGTCAACACATTTTCACCAAATTATTTTATGGTACCCAAATTATAATTTAATAGTGAAAATAATTGTCATTCTGTGAAGGATGCAGATATGCAAATAGGCAACCTTAGAACAGAAGTAAGGGGGTGGGATGGTGGTTCATCTGAGTAAGCACATATATTACCATGTGCAAGGACCCAGGTCAAGCTCTGGTTCCCCACCTGCAGGGTGTTCACTTTATGAGCAGTGAAGCAGGTCTGCAGGTGTCTATCTTACTCACTTTCTCTCTCTCCTCTCTCTCTCTCTCTCTCTCTCTCTCTCTCTCTCTCTATCTCCCCTATCCTCTCTCAATTTCTCTCTGTGCTATATAGTAAAAATAAGGAAAAAATGGCCACTGAGAACAGTGGATTCATAGCCTGGCATGGAGTGCCAGCTACAACACTGGTGGCAGTGAAAAACAAAAGAGAAAGAAAGAAAGAAAGAAAGAAAGAAAGAAAGAAAGAAAGAAAGGATGATAAAGAAGAAGGAAGGAAGGAAGGGAGGAAGGAAGGAAGGAAGTAAAGAAGGGCACTATGTGAGAAAGGGAGAAAAGTGAATGAAATGTAACAAATGGTATTAGGAGGTCACCAGACCCAATGCTTGGATTACTGAATAAGTTTTTAGAGCAAATGAGGACTAGGTTAAGACCTGAAGAATAGAAAGAAAGATGGGATAAATGTTTTAGGTAATGGTATTTCATATGAGCTTCCTCAGTGAGATAATAGGCCTGGTACATACACAGAATTGAAAGATAAATCTGGATAGTTCACAATGATCCAGAAATAGTCCAGGGGAGATGAGTTTATAAAAGACTCTGGTTTTGACCAGGGGGCTTAAAGCAAGGAGAAGAAAATATCTGATATGTTTAAGAAAATCAAACTGGTGGAATAATGGAGTGACTTGGGTAATGGCAATAGTTAAGGTGGAGAAATCATAAAGTAAAAACAAACCAACCAACCATCAAACAAAACACTTATATGGGAAGAAAAGGATGACAGTATCGTAGTTGCTCAGTTGGCCCCACCATCCTTTAAGACTGTGCTCTGTGGCCACACACTAAAAAAAAAAAAAAAAAAAAAAAAAGACTGCTAGACATCAAAATCTCTGTACCTAACATCCTGGTCCCTTCCCTGGTAAGTGTAGTCCTGGAACCTCTGGTATTTTGCTTGTATTTCTTGACATTCTCTTGATCACTGTGATACTGCCTCTGATCACCTCAACTAAATCAATACACACAGTCTCACCAGGCCACAGCTCGCTTTGGACTGTATCAAGGGAGTTGGCCCCACCATCCTGTAAGATTGTGCTCTGTGGCCAGAGATGTTAACTCTCAACTCTGACATCATCTTCCTAGACAATACTTTGAGCCCACCTACATATTAGCTATCAGGCTCAGGCAAAAATTACTAAAGTCATGTGTGGGACTATGTGAAACTTGGTAGAGCTTAGGGAAACTCTCCCATCCTTGGATGGAGGTCTGGAAAGACACCCCACTTGCTAGTCTCTCTCCTTATAGAGATGAGCCAAGAGAAAAGTCTCCCAGACTCAGTTTCTCCTTGTTAGTCTCTCAAGCTCACAGAAATCCTACAAGCCTCTCACACTTAGTTCTCCCTGCTAGCAGCAGGCCAAATGGTTGCCTGCTTTAGGGTTCACTCAAAGTTCACACATCCACTTCACCTTTTGATCATAAAGGAGAACACACTCTATCATACACCCCCAACACCAGACAGTGAAAAACCCCAAATCTCATTTCCTTGTTATCTTTGATATCTATGATTTACATCAATTTTTGTTTTTCTTTTCTTTACCTCACCTTACTGGTTTAACCCCTATGATTCTCTCAAATGCCTTTGGATAATTAATTTTCCTGCATGGAGACTAATCATTTTGACCTTTATGTATCGCATCAATTCTTGTCATACCAGCCCCATACCATAGGGGCAAGCTGACCTTTAAGAAACCTGTAATTTCTGACATATGTGAAAAATGTTCTTTGTTTAACTCTCTATATAAACCTGTACCTATCTCCAAATAAATGAGTGTTCATTCCAAAGTATTCCCAGAGTCCTCTTTTCTGTATCACGTAGTCATTAGAACTGGTGAGGGAGGATCAGAGACTTACCCCCTGGCTGGAGCCACTCCACATGAGTGCCAGCAGTCATGGACCCGTGAAACATACCTAAAAAAAGATTTCCTAGATTCTTCCCACCCAAAGACCCCAAATTTCATCTGCTCTATTAATACTTTTGAGTTCTTATTAAGCAGTTTGTTCTGCTTTATATCTTACTGCCTTTTAGCCACCAAGTTGCAGATGCTGTTATGATTTTATCCTAATCCCAGGGTAGTCAACCTCACCACTGTGTCTCCTAGGCTCCCCTCTCCCAATCGCTATCCCACTAAGGAAATATACAAACAGGCTGGGGCTATGGATCAACTTGCAAACTATATAGCAAAAATACAGACCCTAGACATAGAACAGGGCCTAGGGGACAGGGTACATGTACAGATGTATCTATAAGTTAGAAGATCCTAACATGTCTAGTAGAGAAGCAATTATAGAAGCCAGACCTTCCACCTCTTGCCCCCCCATAAAAATTTTTGGTCCATACTTTCAGAGGGATATATAGGGAATTTTTCACTGGAGGGGATGGGGCATGGAACTCTGGTGGTATGAACTGTATGGAATCATACTCCTGTTATGCTACAATCTTGTTAATCATTATTAAAGCACTAATAAAGTTATTTAAAAAATAAAAGAATAAGCCATTATATCTGGCTTTATCTATATACCAATTTAAATGTATCATATAAACTTTTACAAGACCAAGTATGAGGGGCTGAAGCTCAGAAAAACTGACAGATTGATGACTAGGGTTTGGCCAGCAACATCATAGAAATAAGACTAGCTTACAGGATACAGCAGGCAACAACAGCAATAAAATATTATTCCAGAGGAAAGGAAACACAGTGCTGTCTTGGTGAGCTCCTGAGATTACTGGCAGTGAAATATGAGTCTATTCAACTGGAGAAAAGTTAAGTTCAATATGAAGGCAATATAAAACCAAAAGGGGGTTCAGTGTATGTCCTTCCTGCTTATGGAACAGATTGAAAATGAGGCTTCTCTGGGTCAGCAGCAGAGTCCAACTTGGATATCCACTATGAGTTTTATTATTCCTTCCATGTAACTGTTGTTTTTAAGAACCTTTTTTTTCCCTCTTAGAGAAAAAGTAACTTGGAAGAGCATGTAGAATCTTGGTGCTGTAAGGCAGACTGCTTGGATTTATTTTTTTATTATATTAAATTCAATTGGACAGAGAGATGTTGAGAGAGAAGAGGATCAAGAAAGAGGGGAGAGTCAGAGAGACCTGCAGTACTGCTTCACTATTTGTGAAGCTTCCTTCTTCAAGTGGGGACCAAGGGCATGAACCTGGTTCCTTGTATATGGTAATGTGCACTGAGGCAGATGTGCCACACCCTGGCCATTGGATTATTATTATTGTTGTTTTTAGCTAAAATCTATCAAAATAACTGCTGCCAGGAAGAACTTCAAATTTCCCCAGCAGGTCCAATATTTTAACACCTCACCCTGGAGCCCATCTTTAGCTCCATATTTATATAAAATAATTCAGGCATCTACTGATTACCCTGATGCTCTAATGGAATCCATCTCTTTGGTAAACCTCTCATGAAAAGACAATGAGAGGCTCTTCTATCTTGTAGAACCAACTATGAAAATTGACTATTCACCATCGTAGGTTTCCATAAACCCCAGTCATTCATTTTCACTCATTTAGGTGCTTAAAATATGACATAAGTCTTAAATCATATTTAATCTAAATGAATAACAATAAAGGCATCAGATTCCATATTTATTTTTTTCTGTTTCTTTTTTTTTAATATATTATCTTTATTGGTCAGAGATAACCAGAGATAAAAAGGGATGGGGAAGATAGAGACAGAGAGAGACAGAGAGACACCTGAAGATCTGCTTCATCACTTGTGAAGCTCTCCCCATGCAGGTGGGGACCAAGGGCTCGAAACTGTTGCACACTGTAATGTGTTCGCTTAACCAGGTGTGCCACTGTTGGCCCCCCAAATCCATATTTCATGCAGAAGGTCACTGTAAGTCTGGCTGATTTTTCCCCCAACAATGTTATTATTTGGGTTCAGTGGTTGCACCAGAACTCTACTGTCTATATCAGTCTATGTCTATGTCAATTTCTCCTTCCTCCTTTGCTTTCACTCTGTCTCTCATCCCTCCATGTTTTGGCTTATCTTACTTTTTGATAGACATGAAAGACAAAGAGATAGAAAGGTAAGGAGGAATAGATATAGATTGAGGTATAGACTTAAAGCAGGAGAGATAACTGAAGTTCTTATTCCACTGATCATGCTTCTCTCCTGTAGGTGGGGACCAGGGACTCGAATCCAGGTCCTCATGCATGTGACCTCTACCAAGTAAACCATCACCCAGTTCCTTACCCTGTTAGAGGAATCTTGCTGGGAAATTGTGCAGATGCAGTCACAGCCACCATGTTGTCCCCTCAGGGTATTGCTAATTACCAGTGAGAGTTGAAATGATATTCCCGGAGTGCCTTTCCCTACCAATCCTGTCCCGACTTCCACTTCCAGTTTTTTATTCTATAAAGCCCGCTGCTGCTGCAGGTCCACTCTCTTTTGGCCTGATCTTCACCTTGGCATGGAAGGGTTGTTGCCCCTAGTGGGAGGCAGCCATTTTGCTAGCTCCATGTGGCCCAAACTGCTGCGCTCTCACCCAACTCTGAGTTGCCTGCACGAAAAAAGATTTGTGTTCCCTCTCCGCTCTGGATCAACTCTCTCTACTCCGCATCACACCCCGACATCATCCCATTTGCTTTTCCCTATACTCAATGGTCACTGCCATAGTCAAGCCACTAGTATCCCTCAACCAGAGTCTGACAACTAATTCTTCCCCAAATCACTCTGCCTGTAGTCTTGTGATGTCCAATTTACCCTCCACACTGCAGCCAGAGTAATGCATGGAGAATGTTAAATAAATGAATCATGCCCCTCTTCTTGTTAACACTCATCAAAGGATCAAAGTTTTCCCAGTGCCATTAAGATAAAGTCCAAGACCTTCAGAATGCCTTTTGTAGCCTGGCATCCTGCCTTCTTTTCTTGCCTAATCTCTTATCCTTCTCATTTTATATTTCAGTAGGAAATTTTTATTTTTCTAGCTCTTGAACATAATTTTACTCTTGCTCACTGAATTCTTCCATTTATTTTTCACTTCATCAGTTAGTTTTTTTTTTTTTCCCTACACCTTGATAAACAGCATGAAGTATCCCTTTCCCAAATGCACAATGGACCTGTATCTGATTGTTGAACTTCTCACATTTCCTCACAGTAAAGGTACAGTTGTCTGGAGCCAGGCTGTGGCAGTAGCACACTGGGTTAAGCACACATCTTACCAAGTGCAAGGATCTGGGTTCAAGTCCCTGTACTCCACCTGCAGGGAGTCTACTACATGAGTGGTGAAGCAGGTCTACAGGAGTCTATTTCTCTCTCCCTCTCTTTATTTCTTCATCTTCTCTCAATTATTCTATGTCCTAACCAATAAAAAAAAATAGAAATAAAGGAAAAACTGGCTACTGGCAGTGATGGATTCAGCGATAACATTGATGGAAATATATATATATATATATATATATATGTCTGACTCTTTTTATAAACAGTGAATTTCTAAAGAAGAGCTTTTCAATCTTTTTATTGACACCAGGAACTCAGTACTAGCAATATGAATCATCTGCTCCCAACATCCATATTTTCCTTTACTTTTGTTTTTTATTGGATAGGACAGAGAAAAATTGAGATAAAGAAGAAATAGAGAGGGATAAAGAAAGAGAAATACTGGCAGACCTGCTTCACTACTCATGAAGCTTTTCCCCTGCAGGTGGGGAGCTGGGGCTTCAAACCCAAACTCTGGTCTTTGTGCATGGTGACATTTACACTCTACCTGAAGTGCTACCATCTGGCCTAGAAAAGAGTTTTTCATTCCTAATCATCATTGCATTTCCAATAGCCAACACAAGTTTTGCATAGCTATTTGTTGCTTATTAACAAATTAGTGGATGGATGGATGAATAGATGGATGGATGGGAGACTTCTAGATAACTTGACAAAGAAATATTTTTTTTTTCTAATGCAAAATGGGGGTAAAAACACTAACTTCATATCATTGTCATTAAGGTAAAAATGAGATATTTATTACATATAAATCAATTATTGCTATGCCTGCAATGTTGTAAGCATATCCCCCAAAATATTATTTGTTCTTAGTAGTAATAGAATTATTTTCTGTCAAAAATAATGAACAAAATGAATAAAAAACTTCTAATGCTAATAGTAAATTTAGTAATAAAATCTTGAGAAGATCTTACTGGCATCTCTACACTATCCTTAATTATAAAAATCCTTTGAGTGGTCCGGGAGGTGTTGCAGTGGATAAAGCATGGGATTCTCAAGCATGAGGTCCTGAGTTCAAGCCCTGGCAGTACATGTACCAGAGTGATGTCTGGTTCTTTCTCTCTCTCCTATCGTTGTCATTAATATATAAATAAAATCTTTTAAAAAACCCTTTGAGACTCCCTGACAGTCCTTAGGATCTGTGTTCACATTCATCAGACAATAATAAAGTGCAGTGAAGAACTTTATTATTTTTATTTTTATTTTTATTACTATTTTTTTCTCTGGGAGCAAGGTTCAGCTCTTATTATTAGTACTGTTTCAGTCAAATTAGACTCTGGACTCTACCAGTGTTCTGAGATCTATAACATCTTCCCCACCACCCCTACCTCAACTGACCTTCTGTTCCTTGGTCTCTTGCCCACCTACACTGGTGGTACCTGATTAATTGGCCTTTTATGCCTGCTCCTTCCTTGTTTGGCTTGTACCTAGGATAGGCCATTGGCTTTAAGGTCAGGCCCATGAACAGTGCACTGTGCCAAGACACACAAGAGAGGAATGTTACAGTGGTTGGTATATACTAGCATAATTATTTCCTGAATCTACATTTCACCAATTCACACTTCGTTTTTGACCTTCTCTTTATTTTTATTACTTTTCACACATTGCCCTTTCAACTTGATAGTGTCTTTTAAAGGCTTTTATTAGTATTATTCAAACAGAGAATTACAAAATGTTTGGCTTATTTTTGGGATACCCCAAATCAACAGACACACTTCTATGATGTCCTAATGAAATATAAACAAGTGGTAGTAAACCAAACATCTAATCCCTGGTAAAGCAGAGACAAAGAGGGAACATATCTTGGCAACAGAACTGAAGAAGGATCTTTGAAAGGACCAACAAATACAGCATCAAGCCTAATCCTTTATTAGTAGGATCTAAGAGTTAAGACTGAAATTAGGAAAGCAAGTACTTACCAGTCAGTACAAAACCTTTCTAATACTTAACAATCACAATGGCAACACCTTAGCAAAGATCTTTGTCTAGAATGATGTCTTCTAATACAAACCAAGTTTATTTTCATATATTTACAGGACATTGCTATGGGCCTAATTGACAGACTTAGGTAACAGCACATATAATTTCCTACAAACCATCTCTGAATATTTATTAGATTTTATTTTCCTGCTCTGCAACTTATTAGAAGTAAAGTCATCTCTAAGTCTATTATGCTTTTGAGAGGATGGCATTACTCAAGGAACCCCAAACTCCAGACTTAGAATTATTTGACCAAGAGTCAGGCTGTAGTGCAGCCTATTAAGCACATGTGGAGCCAAGTGCAAGGACCAGCCTAAGAATGCTGGTTCGAGCCCCCAGCTCCCAACCTGCAGGGGAGTCGCTTCACAGGCAATGAAGCAGGTCTACAGGTGTCTGTCTTTCTCTCCTCCTCATCTTTCCCCTCCTCTCTCTATTTTTCTCTGTCCTATTCAACAACAAGGACATCAACAACAATAATAACTACAATAATAAAAAAACAAGGGCAACAAAAGGGAATAGATATTTTAAAAAATTAGAAAGAATTATATGACCTTACAAGCCCTAGAATCAACATGAACAAGAAATGAAATGGTAAACTTGTATTATACATCCCTTGGGAATAACATCATCAAATTTAACTTCTGAATGTCCTGATGGATATTGGGTATTCTCCTAGAAAAAGATTAGCAAACTGTCTAATAAGATTATTTATTTGATTTCCAAAGCAAAGTTCTTGTGGTTTGATGTTTGTTATAGGCCAGTATTTTTAAATTTTTATTTATTAGGGAGTCGGGCTGTAGTGCAGCAGGTTAAGCACAGGTGGCAAAACGTGCAAAGAATGGCGTAAAGATCCTGGTTCTATCCCCCAGCTCCCCACCTGCAGGGGAGTCACTTCACAAGCGGTGAAGCAGGTCTGCAGGTGTCTTTCTTTCTCTCCCCCTCTCTGTCTTCCTCCTCCTCTTTCCATTTCTCTCTGTTCTATCAAATAACAACAACAACAATAATAACTACAACAATAAAACAACAAGGGCAACAAAAGGGAATTAATAAATAAAATAAATATTTTTAAAAAGTTATTTATTAAATAATGAGAGAAAAAGGAGAACCAGAGAATGCAACACCTCTACATATGTGATAACAGGGGTCTAACTCAGAACTCCATGCATAGGAGTGCAAGACTCTCCACTGAGCCATCTTCCAGAAAACTAGACCAATATTTTGCATTTAATTCTACAAAAACTCATCTTAGGTAATAGTGAACAGTGCAGAAAATTAACATCTGGTTTTTCATAATAAGGAGAACATAAGCAAAATGATGCATTTCAAGCTACATATTAAAATGCTTTATTAAAGAACCTCAAGATAGTGTATGTGATAAAAATAATGAAGAAAAAATGTTGTAAGAGATCAAAAAGTAGTAGAGAGAAAATAACACCATTTAACAAAATATACAGGATATATTTGTGTGTGTTTTACCTAAAAGTATTATATATATGGCTTTCTTTTTATTTTTATTTATAAAGACAAAACACTGGGCCCTTTGGAGTATAACTAAGATAGGACTACTATCTACAAAATAGAGACCCCACAACTCTTCATCTAAACTATTACAGCCTTTAGGTTCATGATTAGTCAACAATTTGTTTGGCTCTAAATGTTAACTCTTTTTTCAGCCACCAGGTTCCAGATGCTAACATGATGCTAACCAGACTTCCTTGGGCAGACGACCCCACCAATGTGTCCTGTAGCCCCGATTCCCCAGAACCCTGCCCCACTAGGGAAAGAGAGAGACAGGCTAGGATCTTGGATCAACCTACCAGCACCCATGTTCACGGAGAATCAATTATAGAAGCTAGACCTTCCACCTTCTGCACCTCATAATGACCCTGGGTCCATACTCCCAGAGGAATAAAGAATAGGATAGGTTGGGATATGAAGCTCTGGTGGTGGGAATTGTACCCCTCTTTTCTTATGGTTTTGTCAGTGTTTCATTTTATAAATAAATAAATTAAAATAATTAAAAAATAAAAATAATTTAAAAATGTTAAAAATAAATAAATGCAAATGCTAATCAAGAAATTAGTCATGGGACTGAGGGAAGAGTTTGAAAGAATTGTCATCATAATTGCAGAAAAAAACACATGAGACTCTGATGAAAGCACTATCTCAAAGTAATTAGATAGCTGAAAACTGAAATAGATGAGCTAGGAGCACAACTATCTGAACAAGTGAATACAGTAACAGAACAGGGTAACAAATAGCTGAGCTACAGAAAACTACAGAGGAGAGAGAGAATAGAATGGATGAGGCAGAAAACAGAATTAGCAAGATTGAGGATGAATTAGAGAAAAATAAGTAACAAGTAAAAGACCTTGAAAAGAGATTAAGAGATACATAAAACAACAACAGAGACATATGGGATGACTTCAAAAGAAAATATATATGCATTATAGGCCTACCAGAGAAAGAAAGAGAGGGAGGGAAAGAAAACATTCCACAGGACATAATAGAAGAAAACTTCCCTAATCTAGACAACAGAAAAAACAATAAAGGTTCAAGAATCGCAGATGATCCCAAACAGAATTAACCCAGACTTACAGACATCAAGATACATCATATTTAGAATGAAAAGGAATAAGGATAAAGAAAGGACCCTAAAGGCTTCAAGAGAAAAATAAAGAGTCACTTACAGAGGAATACCCTTAAGATTAGCAGCAGACTTCTCCACACAAACACTACAGGCCAGAAGAGAATGGAAAGATATCTATCAAGTGCTCAATGAGAAAGGCTTTCAACCAAGACTATTGTATCCTGCTTGACTGTCATTCAGACTATATGGAGGCATAAAGACCTTATCAGACAAGCAACAGTTTAAAGAATTAACTATCACCAAGCCTGCCCTGTAAGAAGTTCTCAAAAGTCTCCTATAAACAATCATATCACCATAAACGTCATATCAGAACTCTCTAAAAATCTAAATATCTTCAACCTATAATATCAACAAATGTCAATGACCTGAATTCACCTATTAAAAGGCACAGAGTAGGAAATGAATCAGAAAACCCAACCATATATTGTCTGTAGGAAACCCACCTAATTCAATATGACAAACACAGATTCAGAGTGAAAAAAAAAAAAGGAAAATTACCATACAGGCCAATGGACCACAAAAAAGGGGCAGGAATAGCTATGCTTATATGACATGATAGACCATAAAATAAATAAAACTTGAACAGAACTTGGACTGGAGTTGGTATATTACACCAAAGTAAAAGACTCTGGGGTGGGGGGTGGGGGGGAGTTCAAGTCCTGGAACAGAATGGCAGAGGACCTAGTGGGGATTGTATTGTTGTGTGGAAAAATAATAATATTATGCATGTACAAACTATTGTATTTACTGTCAAGTGTAAAACATTAATCCCCCAATAAAGAAATAAAAAAACAAATTGTTCTTATCTCACCATTCTTTTCTTGAACATCTCTATTTCTTCCTCCTCTTTTGTACTTTCAAGTTGTCTCATTTTTCTATGAGTTGTGATTTTGGGTCTGTTTTACTATGTATCACTTTGTTGGGAGTTTAATGATCCTTGTTTCTTTCTCTGTGACAGTAACTATTGGAAGGCAGGTTTGGTAATGACAAAATCCTTTAGTTCTTGTATGCTTCATACTTTTATTATTACTCCTTAATATTTGAATGATAGACTTTCAAGGTACCTATTAAAATGTTTAAGTGATATGTATTTGAGGTTATGTCTTATTGTAAAGAGATAAGCAAATTAGTATATATGTAGGGTGTGTGTGTGTGTGTGTGTGTGTTTGGATTTTCGTCAAAGCAAGTGAATGCTGCCAGAGACTTTATTTCTCACAAGGACTTTAGTGAAACCTTGTGTCTACAGTACTCTACCACTCCCATAGTTCTCTGCTTTTCTTTTTGTTTTGTGCCACAGGGGTTCTTGCTGGGGCTCAGTGCCTGCACAAACTTCACTATTACTGGCTTCAATTTTCTTTTTATTTTAAATAGAGGACAGAGGATGAGAGAAGTATAGATGGAGAGAGATACACAGAAAGAAAAAGAGACACTGTAGCACTGCTCCACTGAGAAGCTTCCCCTTTACAGATGTCTCCTTGTAGTGGCCAGGGACTTGAACACAGGTCCTTGTACATGGACTCTTGTTTCTTTCTTTTTTTTTCTTTACCAGATAGAAAATAAGGGGAAAATGAATGGAGAGAGAGAAAGAGAGACAGAGACAAACAGAGAGAGAGAGAGAGGAGTGATACCACAGTACTTCTCCATCTTTTGTGAAGACTTTTTTTGCATGATGTTCCAATCTATGTGGCAGTTAGGGCCTTAAACCCAGGTTCTCAAACACAGAAAACTCTATGCTCTGCTAGCCAAGCTATCTCTAGGCCCTGTGTTAATGTCTGTCAATAGGATCATTTAGTACTTGCTTCCAACCTTCTTATCCCTTGTTCTATCAACCACAGAGGCATGAAAGGCTAATTTTATGTGTTTCTGGCTTCATTTACAACCCATCTAGCTATACAACATATGTTCAAACAAAAACACTTTAGAGCTGGCCAGGTACAACATGTGTAAGTCTTTACTGATGAAATGAGCACACCTCACTGGTTCTTTATTTTAGTCAACATTTTCCTTAACACTGGTGAAGGCATGAGACTTGGCAATGTGACAACTGTCTGATATCATGAGGAAACTCTGAAGAAAGTTAAAGAAGAACAAGCCCTTAAACCTATTATGCTATGCTATTGAGCATGGCAGCAATAATCAACCTTCTGATTCTTGTTAAGAGAAAATCAGTTACTCATATTAGTTTACACCACTGTTGATTGGGTTTGCTGTTGTTTGCAGCCAAAAGCATCCTTACTAAAAATGTCATTTGTAATGTAATTGAAAGACTTTAACATCAATACCCTTGTCCAAAAAAAAAAAAAAAAAAAAAAAACACATGGTAAACTGTTCTCTGCATATCTCTGTGCTTTTTCAGGTCAAGATTTCTACTTCCTCACAACTCATGTGGGAAGTCTGCTTTCAGCTTTGAAATTTGTCAGGGTACAATTTTGTAACAGTGCTAACTCAATTAACAATAAAATAGTCAGGTGGCTATTATACAACACCAGTTTATCCAGAAGCAAACTTGAATGACAAAATATGAACCCTTAAAATTACCAAAAATAAATAAATAAATAAAACTAGTATTGATGCATGGATTAAATGTAAATTAATTAACAAGATTTTGTGATTGATAAGAAATCACAAAAGTCAGACTAGCACTTCTAAGCATTATGCCTGTGACATTTGTTGCTGAAGACGGGAGTACATTAGATCACAAATACCTTTTAATGCCATAGAACTTAAGTAAAACTCCATTATCATAACCTTGCACTTATCACTAGAGTTAGTAAATAATCCATGTCCTTCTGTTTAACGATTGATTGCTTTCCTGTCTTTCCCACCATCTTTGCATCTGAACATTTGAAACTTGTTCAAAACAAACCTAACTGGTGTAAAAAGATGCATGCCTTTTACAAAACTTAATCTGCTCTTTGGGGCAAACTAGAGCCATCACTAGAAGGAATCTGTTCCCAGATGAATTTAAGAAGATGAGCACTCCCATGTATAGGAAAATAGATCTTAATCTATCGGGATATATTTCAAGGATAAGTAAAAGGGAGTTTTGTGGGAGTTAATGCGTAACACATTCTTGGAAAATTTGTGGAACACACTTATTTGATCCAGACTGCAGTGAAGAAATACTGAAAGATACCATAGAAGACAGAAAAGTAAAGAGCAGCATTACTGAGAAACAAGGCAGTTACTTTTTGGTGATCTGAAAGGAAAGAAATAGATATGAGAAGAGCAAACAGAAAGTGCAAAGAAAATTAAGTTTGTAGGGAATAAAGCAAGGCATAAATTAACTCTAATGAGATTTTAGAAATAAGTATATATGGTCTATATGCAATACAGAAGAAGATATTTACATATTATAGTTATGTATATTATGTTATGTTATTTATTTATTCCCTGTTGTTGCCCTTGTAGTTATTATTGTTGTCGTCATTGTTAGATAGGACAGAGAGAAATGGAGAGAGGAAGGGAAGACAGAGAGAGGGGAAAGATAGACACCTGCAGACTGGCTTCACCACCTGTGAAGCGATTCCCCTGCAGGTGAGGAGCCAGAGGCTTGAACCAGGATCCTTACGCCCAACCTTGAGAGCTTTGCGCCATGCGCTTAACCCACTGCGCTACCACCCGACTCCTGTTATGTATATCATGTATACAATGTATAATCATAATAAAGTTCCACCAAAAAAACAATTTCATAAATATAATATGAAGAATGTGAAAAATCATAAAGGTTGACACGAAATCAGTGGCTGTCAGTAATAAATAACCGAAATGGAATTCCAGATGCCCTTGATAAAGGAAGTGAGATTTAAATAAAGAAAAGAATATGTATCTATAAAGGTTTATCATTGAAGGAAACTTTGTGAGCCCCTTCCAAGGGCAGGAAACCTACATCCCACATGAAGCAAAGACAGAAAGGAATTGAAAGAAGTCCTTTGACTTTACACAAAATCTCTCCATTTATTGAAGTATTTAGTAAGTTTCATTCTAGTGCTAGGCACTGATCTAAGTGATGAGTGAACTTCAGCCAGTAAAAACCTCCACACCTTTAGCGTCATGGAGTTGACATTTTCAGGGAGGGAAAAAGAGTTGATAGAGCAGGGAGACAACACTGACATAATCACTTCCCATGTTGTATAATTACGTACAATATCTTAAGAGCCTCAGATCTGGTGTTTAATAAAATCAATGTAAGAGATGGTTATGTATTTTTAAATACTCACCATACTAGCTTTTTTTTTTTTTTTTTTTTTGTACCAGTATCCCTTCTTATAGAAAGTCACCACTTGAGAAAATTCCCTGGAGGGTGAGGTAAGCAAAACTAGGCAGAGTACTGAAATTTGTTCTCTGAACTTGACCTTATGTCAAGATGGGTTAAATTCGTGGAAGAAAGGAGTAGTGCTAGGTTGAGCAATAGAAAATTCTCAGATTTACTGCCCATAGTTAAGCTCAAAATGTTCAGGGTTAACATCTTCCCCCCACCTACCCACCCCCGTGATAAGATCTTTATAAAGGTGAAAATATGTATTAACAATGGGTTAAAGAGAGATATTTTCAGAAATGGGCAGCTATTCTTGGACACTTAACCATTCATTTATATATTTTAGGAGGAATGAGTATCTTAAGAAAACACACAGGCAAGTTTTTTTTCCCCTTTTGTTGCCCTTGTTTAACATTGTTGTGGTTATTGATGTCATTGTTATTGGATAGGACAGAGAGAAACAGAGAGAGGAGGGGGAGAGAAAGACAGACACCTGCAGACCTGCTTCACCACTTGTGAAGTGACTCCCCTGCAGGTGGGGAGCCGGGATCGAACCAGGATCTTTGGCGCTTAACCTGCTGCTGCACCACCGCTGGACTCCCACACAGGCAAGTTTATATTCAGTAGGGCAGAGAGACCTGGTTATATGTTGGCTTGCATAATTATATTGAAAACCCAGGGAGTGTCTTCTAGAAGTTTTGTCACCAAAGCTGATTATTTTTGTGTATGATTTAACAATGATCAAAAAAATTGTGGGATAAGAGTGGTACAATTCTGGATTCTGGAAGATGGTGGAATGAGAAGTGCCTTGAGCTCCGACCACATCTACTGGAAACGGTAGGATTTTTTGCCTTTAATAGGCCAGTCAATAAGGGGTCCTAGCGGTACCACCAAGGAGGTGACTATAACTCAATTTGGGTTAGAAAATAGAGTAAAAAGAAAGGGAAAAAATTTTTTTCTTTTAAATTATTATTCCCAAAGTGCACCCCCCCAACCAGTCCCTAGGGACCAGAGATCTGCTCCTAGCAGGCTCCCCTGCTGAGCTCCTTTCTTTACCAAGATTCTTGTCCCACCAGGGGGTGTCATTCATTCTAAGTCTATTCCCTTCTGAAACCTTTGGGCTTTTTTCTTTCTAAGTAGCCAATCATCTGCCTCTGCTCAGGGGGCCTGAGGCAATCTGGAGCCATCCAAGCTGAAGACAGGACAGGTTTTTTACTCTGTTCTATTTTATCATCAATACAAGATAAACGCGTACCCCTTTCCCCCTCTCCTTCAGGTTGACCACAATTAACTCTTAGTGTATTTTACATTGCTAGGGGACTGGGTGTCTTATTCACTGCTAAAAAAGAGTGGTCAGGTTGATGTCATGGTAGCATTTGCAACTTGGTGACTGAAAAGCATTAAGATATAAAGCAGAAAAAGTTGTTTAATAATCAGGATCCCAAAGGTAAGAGTATAGCAGATGCAATTTAGGGGTTGTCATATTAGAAGAAGCTGGAAAGTCTATCTTAGGTATGTTCCAAGGGGCCCATGACTTTACTAATTTTTACCTGAGTCCAACAGCCAACATGCAGATGGGCTAAAAATATTGTCTGGGAAGATGGTGTCAGAGTTGAGAAAAGAACCAGAAAGCTAGATCAGGGTAGAGAGTAGCTCCCAAATATGGGAAAAGTATCTAAATACCATTAACTGTAAACCTCATCGATCTGACCCAGGACCTATGTCTATTCATATTTAACACAGAAGCCTGCGTAACCTCTGCATCTCTGTTGGTCTAAGCTCACATTCCGTGGTCATAGCTGGGAACATTCTTTGCTGCACTCATTTCAGGACCAGTCTTCCTTGAGAGCAGAGAACATTGATCCAACCTCCTTTTGGAGAGTGGGGCAGAGTCCACTATTGTCATTCTGTATTGATGGCAATACAGAAGAGGGCTTCTGATGTTGTTCCTGTTGGAGATGACCAGTGATGGTGGAGAGAGGGATCTATTAGAGGTCTAGGCCCGTCATATCTATGTGGGAACTTCCTAACAAAGCTAGAGAACCTAGACGTAGACCAGGGCCCATGAGACAGAGCACACGTGCACATGCATCCATAAATTAGGGGGAAATATCTACCTTAAAGTAAAAGTGCACAGTAGTTTGTAGTGACTCAAGAAGTGCAGCAAGCAAATAGAAAGACCTAGAAATAAAAGACACCATAAAGTACTTAAATATTTTCTACTTTGACCTAGATACCTTACTCTCCTACTTCCTATTTCACTACTGCCAATCACTTTAAGCCTAGCCTTGTCAGATAAAGTAAGAACTGAAAAAAGTTGGGTAAGGGCAAGAGACCGGCACACTTTAATGAAGGCCCTTTTGGTCACTGGGGATGATTCTTGAGGAAAGAAGTAGGATGTGGCCATATTTGCCTTCAGTCCTGCCTCCTGTCTCTATGTGTGCTTTATCATGTCTTTGCATTCCCTGTCTAACACAGACTTGGGTGACCAGTTACCCAAAGTGCTCGATGTCCCTATACATGAGAGACAAAAATCAACCTAAACTTCTAAAAAGGAAAACAAACAAGTGTGACTTCTATCAAACATGCCTTCTGTTAAGCTGACAGACTTTTATTTTATGTTATTTTTAAAAATTTATTTATTTATTTATTTATTTATTTATTTATTTGTTATTGGATAGAGACAGAGAAATTGAGAGAGAAGGGGGATATAGAGAGGAAGAGAGACAGAGAGATAACCTGCAGACCTGTTTCATTGCCTATGAAGCGACTCCCCTGCAGGTGGGAAGCCAGGGCCTTGAACGGGGATCCTAATCAGTCCTTGCACTTTGCACCATGTGTGCTTAAGAAAATACCTTTTTTAAGGGGTCGGGCGGTGGCTCAGTGGGTTAAACACACATGAAGCAAAGCGCAAGGACCGGCGTAAGGATCCCGGTTCGAGCCCCCGGCTCCCCACCTGCAGGGGAGTCGCTTCACAAGCAGTGAAGCAGGTGTGCAGGTGTCTATCTTTCTTTTCTTTATTATCTTATTTTATTTTATTTTATTTAAGAAAGGATTAATTAACAAAACCATAAGGTAGGAGGGGTATAACTCCACACAATTCCCACCACCCAGTCTCCATATCCCACCCCCTCCCCTGATAGCTTTCCCATTCTCTATCCCTCTGGGAGCATGGACCCAGGGTCATTGAGGGTTGCAGAAGGTAGAAGGTTTGGCTTCTGTAATTGCTTCCCCGCTGAACACGAGCCTTGACTGGTCGGTCAATACTCCCAGTCTGCCTCTCTCTTTCCCTAGTAGGGTGGGTCTCTGGGGAAGCTGAGCTCCAGGACACATTGGTGGGGTCTTCAATCCAGGGAAGCCTGGCCAGCATCCCAGACTTTTATTTTTTTAACTAAGAATGATTAAAAAAATAACGGTTTTCAGGAAGCATCAAACAAATCTCCGAGGAGCTGAGGAGGCAGCATAAAGATTATGCAAAAGACAGGCAAGCAGAGGGCAGATAGCATAATAGTTATGCAGACTCTCATGCCTGAGGCTCCAAAGTCCCAGGTTCAAGTCTCTGTCCCACCACAAACCGGAGCTGAACAGTGACCTGGTAATAATAATAATAATAATTAATAAATAAATATTATGTAAAAGACTTTCATGCCTGAGGTTCAAAGATTGCATGTTCATTCCCCATCATTATCATAAGCTAGATTTCACCAGTGATCTGATCTCTGTCTCAGTATCTCTCTCTCCATATATATACATACATATATATATATCCACCCCTGGGAGGCCATATGGTGGTGCACTGGCTTAAGTGCACATAGCACAAAGTGCAAGGACCTGCACAAGGATCCAAGTTCAAGTCCCCAGGTCTCCACCTGGCAGGGGGGACACTTCACAAGCAGTAAAACAGGTCTTCAGAGGTCTATTTCTCTTTCCTCTTCTCTATCTTTTCCTCCTCTCTCAATTTCTCTTTGTCCTATCCAACAAAAAAAGAAAGAATTATAGGCACCAGGACCACTGGATTTATAGTGCCAGAACTGAGCCCCAGCAATAACCCTGGAGGAATAAATAAATAAATAAATCCCTGAGAAATGTATGTTATGTGTCATCAGTCCTATGATGTCATAGATTATGTAAATGCACTCCTTAACGTTTCTTTCTTAAGACAAAAATTAAATAATCGCCCTCTGAAAAAACATTAGTTTGGGCTGCATAGTGTGCTCCTTTGTCTTGTGTGCAAAGCAGCTTCAAGCCCAATCTCTCCTCACTCTGAAGGAAGCTTAAGTGCTCTCCCTGTCCCTCCCCCTCTTTTTCTCTCCCTCCCCCTTGCCTTTCTGCTTCCCTATCTAAAAATGCCTCCAGTCAGGAAAGAAAGAAAGAAAGAAAGAAAGAAAGAAAGAAAGAAAGAAAGAAAGAAAGAAAGAAAGAAAGAGAAAAGAAAATTACAGGACACTACCAAAGCTCAACTTCTTTAAGCCCACCATGAATTCCTCTGACACACTTGCAGGCCTGCCTTACAGCACTAAGAGAGATTCTATAAACCAGAAATTTATAACATATGACAATTCAACCCAAATCCTTATGAAACCAGAAGTGAGTCAGCAACATTAGATCTGCTAGAAAATCAGGACATTTCAGAGCGAGGGGAAGAAATCTTCAAGAATTACACAGAGAGTGCTTTCCTATCTGAAAAAAAAAATAAACAAAAAACTATTGAGAGTTCTTCACAGGCAAAGTGGCCCCTGGGTTTTCCTTTTTCTATGGCCCTTTGGCAAGGGAACCAAGGTTTAGGGGATGGGAGGATCGGACCCTGGACATAAGAAAGGTTCTATCATCCTATGTCTAGTTAACTTCCATACAACCTTTTCTTAAAGAGGGTTTAATTTGAGCTGCCAGGAAACTAGCTCAGCTCATGAGATGCAAGACTTGCATGCCTTAAGAAGTCGCATGCCCTCACACCACCTGTGTCTATCAGAAAGGTGCTCTGGTCTCTCTTTCTCTTTCACTCAATGAATAAAAATAAGTCATTTTTTAAAATGACCAGGTGGTGGTACATGTGGTTGACCACACACATTACTATGCACAAGAACTGTGGTTCAAGTGCCAGGCTTCAGGTTACAGGGGCTGGGTGGCAGGGGAGGGAGATCCACAAGTGGTCAGTGGTGAAGCAATGCTGCAAGTCTCTCCCTCTCCCTCTCCCTCTCCCTCTCCCTCTCCCTCTCCCTCTCCCCCTCCCCCTCCCTCTCCCTCTCTCTCTCCCTCTCCCTCTCCCTCTCCCTCTCCCTCTCCCTCTCTCTTCCCCTCTTCCTGTCTTTCTCCTTCTCTCTCTCCCTCTCCCTCCCTCCCTGTCTCCTCTTTCTTTCTCAATTTCTCTCTGAAACAAGAAGGAAAAAATAAAGGGAAAAAATGGCTACCAGACATGGTAGATTTATTGTATAGGCACTGTGCACCAGTGATAACACTGGTGGGGAGGGAAAAAAAAAGTGGGGTGGGGGCGCACACAGTTAAGCATACACACACTGCCATACACAAGGACCCTTGTTTGAGACTCTGCTCCCACTTGTAGAAGGAATGCTTCTTTAGTGGTGAAGCAGGTCTGCAGGTATCTATCTTTCTCTCTCTCTTTCTATATCCCCCTCCCTTCTTAATTTCTCTCTGTCCTATTTAATTAAAAAAAAAAAAAAGGAAAAAAAATGGCCACCAGGAGCAGTGGATTCCTAGCATCTTCCTGAGCCCCAGTGACAACCCTAGTGGCAGGAAAAAGAATATATATATATATATATATATATATATATATATATATATATATATATATATATATATACACACACACACACACACACACACACATATAATTTAATTTTAACCTTTTTTTAGGCTTCCTTCAATGTGCTGGGTACCAAGCTCAAACTTGGGTCAGGCACATGGCAAAGCAACCCACTCACCAAGTGAATTATTTTGCCTGCCCTAAAAAGTGGATAACTTTCAATGATCCCTATCTCCTTCAAGGAAAAAAAAAAATCTCTATTCCTTAATCAGGCTGCAAAATCTTTAGTCAACACACTCAAGCTTAACTACTCACAGGTGTTACCTATCTAATCTGTTTCCTTTTCCTTCAAACCCATTCCAATGCCCTGAAGCCTTAATCACATTACAAGACCCTTAATGAACAGGTTCCTGCCTGATTACCCACATGTGTGACCTTTGGAGGTTCCTGCTCTTTCTCCTTCAGAATCATCACCAGTAGCAATTCATCTGAAATGCTTGCATTTGCTCAATATATCATGTTCTACTTCTAATTATTATTGAACTGAAACAGATAAGTTAATGATATAAAACAAATCCTTACATGTAATAATAACAAAAATTAGAGACTCTATATATCAGGTACCGGAATGTTGAGCATAAGTCTTATGCTTATGTATTTTTAAATATTTTTAAAATTTATCTTATTGAAAGAGATAGAGGGGAGAGAGAGAGGGGTGGGGAGAGACAGAAAGAGAAAGAGAGAAGAATACAGAGAGAGACCAGAGCACTGCTAAACTCTAGTTTATGGTAGTGTTTGGAAATGAACCAGAGGCCTCAGAGCCTCAGGCATTCAAGTCTTTTGCAAAACCACTATGCTATCTCCCAGGCCTATACATATTTTTAAGAATCACTTGCGGGGGGGGGGGGGGTATAACAAGCCTGTTGCCATATACCCACAGTTTCTTACATTCCCATGAAGTATTTTTCTACCATTATGTACCGAGTAGCCAGCACCCTCTCAAGTTCCTCCTCCCCCATCCCCTTTTAGTGTCTTTGGCTCTGGTGATATAACCCACAGTTTGTCTAAGATTCACCCTATGTGTTCCTTTTTTTTTTTTTTTTTTTAAATATTCCTTAGGTTCTACTCACTGCTGAGATCATCTGGTCCTTGTCCTTCTCCCTCTGATTTGACATGATTCCTTCAAGTTCCATCCAAGATGGAGCAAAAGAGAAGATCTCATCATTTCTTACAGCTGTGACACAGCCAGTGACTAGGCTTTGGGACCTGATTAGCATATAGCTGCTACTAAACTGTGAGAATGTCATTAGCATACATCTGACTTCAGGCTGACATCAGACTTACCTAAACCAAGTTAGTTATTTAACTTGTAGGCAGCCTAAAGTCTGGCCTCCACCTCCCTCCCCTCCTTCTGTTCCTGAACTCCATTCTCCCTGCCTGTTTATCTTCAGGTTTGTTCACACACACACACACACACACACACACACACACACACACACACACCACCATGGCTCTTCCTCCCAGACTTGTGCATGTGAAGCTGAACTTTGGTAATTAACTTATCTCATGGGCCTTGTCTATTCTTAACCCTGCCAACTATTGCCTATCTTGTTGTACCTAAAAAATACCATTCCGTACTGCTGTACGGCCGGCCATATTATAAACCTAATTGTTTTGAACCCTCAAAATCCTTTATTTTTTAATTACTATAGAGTATAATACCACAACTCTCTTAATCATTCATCTGTCCTTGGACATGTGGGTTGTTTCCAAAGCAGGATGATTACAAATAGTGCTGCTATCATTTACTCATTTTCCCAAAAATCCTGCCAAACAGACAGTGCTATAAAGCACAGGAGCCTGCACTTAGAGAGGTTGGCTAATTTCTCCAAAGTAATTGCTAATACATGGTAGATATGGAATTTTAGCTGAATTTTTCACTTGACATCTGTGAAAACTGTCTTTCTGTTTCTTTGCCTAATTAACTCATCATTGACTCTCAAGACTTTGTACATCTCAACAATGCCTAAAAGGGTTTCCTCTGATGCCCTCTGGCCCTTCAGGGATAAAGGGTACTTCTACCATTTGAAAAGCCATTAAAGACTCTAATTTTTATTCTAGAGTTTCCTGGACTTGCTTGTCAGTTTCTCCCTCTTAAAATAGTCAGCTGTAACATGGAACTATTTCTTTTTAGTAACCTTATCATCTCATATCTGGTAGGGGCTCATGGGATGTTTCTCACCTAGAGCCTTCTGTTAATAAACGAATAATTGATTCAAAAGCTACTACATGATAATCTGGGTAGCCAGGGAAGCCAAGGCAGTAGGTCCCCCAAGATTTTACCACTCAACACAGGAAGCTATCCTGTCACATTCTAATCATTTGTTGTACTAAAGGGAATGACTCAGGGCAGAGCCAAGATGATGACTTAGAGGCAGCTGCTGGCGTAAGCTCCGACAACAATGGCCGAATAGGATAGGATACTAGTTGTCAGCAGGACGGTGAATAAGGGGTCCTAAGTGTGACACCAAGGAGGGGTTCTGTAGCACAATTTTGAGTTAGAAAATGAAGGAAAAAGAAAGGAAATCTTTTGATTATTTCTGAAGTGCACCCCTTCCTGCCACCCCATAACCAGACCCCAAGGGCTGGAGAGCTGCTACTTGTAGGCTCCCTGCTGAGCTTTTTTCTTTACCAAGATTCCTGGCTCACTAGGGGTGTCATTCCAATCCTTTTCCTTTTTGATTTCCTTCTCTCTCTCTCTCTCTCTCTTTTCTTAGTGGCTGGAGCTCTATTTGAATAACAAAATATCTGACCAATCATAGCCTTACCACTGCCTGGAAAAGACTACCTGGAGGTCTTTTTTGTTTGTTTGTTTGTTTGTTTTAAACAATTGGCTGTCTTTGCTCAGGTTGTCTGAGACAATCTGGAGCCACCCAAGCTGCAGACTGACTGCTAGGGATTTTACTCTATTCTATTTTATTATTACTATTATATAAACATGTGTCCCTTTCCCCTCCTCCTTCTTCAAGTTGACCAAAATTAACTGTTATTGTTTTTTTCCATTGCTAGGTGACTGGGTGTGCTATCTGTTGTGAGAGGAACTTGATTCACTCTACTCTTCCATCCACTCTCCCTTTTTTCCCTTCTCCTAGCTAATTAAAAAAAAACTTCTTTCCTTTCACTGCTCTTTTATTTTTTCTTTCTTGTTCTTGTCTTCTTTTCTTCCTCCTTCTTCTGCTATCTGAATTCACTGATACTCATTTGTGAATTATTCTGGGGAAGAAATCTGACTCAGAGTGGACTCTCTATGTGTGTGTCTTTTCTTGACTTCCCTTTCTCCTCTTGCTACCCCTGGAATTTACAGTGGACAATAGATCTGCATAATTGTCTACTCTTGCTCTCCCTTTCTCCATTTTTCTTTCTTTTTTATTTGGATTTGGTTGCTATTTTATGTTGGAATGGGAATGACTAGATGTGGCTTTGTTTTTCCTTCTTTTTCTTTTTTTCAAAAATTATCTTTACATGTTGGATAGAGACAGTCAGAAATTGAGAGGGAAGGAGGAGAAAGAGGAAGAGAAAGAAAGACACCTGCAGCCCTGCTTCACCACTTGTGAAGCTTTCCTCCTGCAGTGGTGATAGGAGGCTTAAACCCAGGTCCTTGCACACTGTCTTTTGTGTGCTTAACCAGGTACACCACCATCCGGTCCCAGCTTTGTTTTTTCAACCTTCACCCTCCTGACCCAATTCACCTCTGCAAATCATCTGTAAAAAGCCAAACAACATGGTGGAGCATCTGGCTGAGTGCACATATTACCATGCAGAAAGATCTGGGTTCGAGGACCTCAGTTCCCACCTCCCGAGGGAGGGCAGTTAAGTTTCACAAGTGGTAAAACAGGTCTACAGTTTCCTCTGTGTCTGCCTTTCTATCTCTGTTCCTCTCTCATATTTTCTCTATCTCATCAATTAAAAAGAAAGGATAAAACAGGGAAATGGTCACTTTGAATGGTGGATTCATTATGTGGGTACTAAGCTCTAGCAATAACTGTAGTGGCAAGAAAGAAAGAAAGAAAGAAAGAAAGAAAGAAAGAAAGAAAGAAAGAAAGAAAGAAAAAAAGAAAGAAAGATGAAACAGAAGAGTGATCACCATACAGGTTAACACACAAAAAAGTGAGAATGAAACATGGCAGCTTAGGGGCCATGTGAAGGGAAAGTCACAATGAAGGCTATTAGGAGCCTTTATTGAACTGTAACCTGGGAGAAATTTAACTGAAGTCATTAGAAGTCATGTGGTTCTGGGACCACTGGACACATTTTACTGGCTACCTTAACTGGAGAAATTGATTTTTTTTTCTTTTCTCATAGAACCTATATCGAGTGAAGAGAAAAAGGAGAGGCCAGCAGGGATGGATAAAAAGATACCAGAGCTGAACGGCTTCTTTCCTTCTCCAGGAAGAATTCAACACTTGACAAGTTGATTCTGGGTTAGGGAGACCTCTCCAAAGATGAAGCATATACAGCTCCTGGATTTTGCAAGGCCTGCAGTTTCCAGAGAGAATCAGAAAGTTAGTTGCAGAATTAGGGTCCCTGAGGGTGGGAGTGAGTTTTCCTGCCTCACCATCAGTGAAACATGTGGAAATGTTTGCACTCACACATGCCTGCACCTGTGTATAGGAGTATACACACACACACACAAAGCATGTACACAATTTCATTCTCCCTTTTTATCTCTCTGCAGTCAGCAAGGTATCACTCCTGCATATAAATACTCTATACAAAGGCTTACTAGGGGTGGAGCCTGATGGTGGTGAACCTGGTTGAATGCACACATTACAGTGTGCAAGGACCCTGGTTCAAGCCACCAGGCCCCACCCACTGTGGGAAGTTTCATTAAGTGGTGAAATGGTGTTGTAAGTATCTCTGTTTCCCTTTCTATCTCCCCCTTCCCTCTCAATTTCTCTGTCTCTATCCACAACAAATAAATAACATACAAAATCTCTTAAAAGAGGGGTTGGGTGGTAGCACAACTGGTTAAGCATGCAGGGTGCAGAGCACAAGGATCCCAGTTCCAGCCTCTGGCTCCCCACCTGCAGGGAGGTCGCTTCACAGGTGAAGCAGGTCTGCAGGTGTCTATCTTTCTTTTTTTTAATTTATTTATAAAAAGGAAGCATTGACAAAGCCATAGGATAAGAGAGGTACAACTCCACACAATTCCCACCACCAGAACTCTGTATCCCATCCCCTCTCCTGATAGCTTCCCTATTCTTTAACCCGATGGGAGTATGGACCCAGGGGCATTATGGGGTGCAGAAAGTGGAAGGTCTGGCTTCTGTAATTGCTTCCCCGCTGAACATGGATGTTGACTGGCCTGCCTCTCTCTTTCCCTAGTGGGGTGTGGGTCTAATGCATGTTTGAGCACGAATGGTTGTCCTCCCCAGGAAGCTCATCAGACTCCCCTTGTCATGCCAGCCTTGTGATAGAGCAAGATGTGGCCAGAGTATGTGGGGCAATTCCAACCTTCCTATCAGCCTAGGTGCATCACCCCACCCCTTCTCCCTCTGGTGGGCTTCACCTTCCTTAAATTTCTATTCCCCGTTCCTGCATCACCATCTATACCTTTTCATCACCTTGCTCTCTTTTCCCTAATAAGGAAATACTGGTATCAATGGCCAGCTTGGCTACTTTCCCTGCACAGCTACCCCTTTATAAACATGTAATTGCATCAATAAAAGGTCTTGTCCCCTGCCACAGTACCCTAAGGAGGTTTGTGTATCTTCCGCAGACACAATATGCTGGAAGACTCCTTAGCGAACTCACTCCTGTCTCTGCTAGCCTGAGGTTCCCTGCTCTCTGTTTGTCTCCTGGTAGCCAACAGGCCAGATGGGGGAAATGGGAGCTGGGTTGGTTTGCTCCCCACTCCCCCTGAGGAATGCAACAGTGGGGCAGGGCTCTGGGAAAGCAGAGCTCCAGGACACACTGGTGGAGTTGTCTGTCCAGGGAAGTCTGGTTGGCATCCTGGTAGCATCTGGAACCCGGTGGTTGAAAAGTGAGTTAACACAAAGCCAAACAAAAGTTGAATAATCATAAACCTAAAGGCTGGAATAGTGCAGATGAAGAGTTGGGGGGTCCTCTATTTTCTAGATAACTAGTAGGCATATTTCAGTTATATTCCAAAGGGCCTATGGCTATATTCGTTTTTTTTTTCCTTTTTCTTTTTTCCCCTGAGCCTGAAATTTGATATGCAGGTGTATCCAAGTTATTGTCTGTGGAGATGATGTCATGGATGGAAAAAGGACCAGAAAGCTGGATCAGGGAAGAGAGTAGTTCCCTAATATGGGAAAGGGGTATAAATATTGTTGAATTTAAAGCCCATTGATTTGATGTGGTCTCTGGCCCATATTCAGCTTAGGAGCCTGTGCGACCTCTGCATCCCTGTAGATCTGAGCTTACATTCTGTGGTCATGACTAGGAACGTTCCAAGCTGTTCCAATTTCAGGACCCATCTTCCTCAAGTGTAGCATAGAGTATGTTGTCCAGCCTCCATTTGGAGGATGGAACATTCTCTACCCTTGTTGATCCACTTTGAGGGCAAGATCATATGGGGGCCGACAAATGGGGTCTATTGTGTTGTTTCTGATAGAAATGACAGGTAACAATGGAGAGAGGGATTTAATCGAGGTCTAGGTCCATCATTTCTGTTTGGGAATCTCAGGACTCCCTGAATAGGGCCCAAGATGATGGGGTGGCCTGATAGTGACTAAAGAGTCACTGTTAAAGTATGCCAGTCTCTTTCCCTTATTCAGCTTTTGCAGTCCTTGTTTTGATAAAGTTAGCTTTGGAGTGAGTGAGAGAACTATAATAGGAAGTAGGTGAAGAGGGTATCTAAATCTAAGTAGACACTATTTCATTATGAACATTATACTGACTCACTACAGACTATTGTGTACTTTTGCTTTCAGGTATATATTTTGCCCTAATTTATGGATACAGGTGAACATATGCTTTATCTCAAGGGACCTGGTTTATATTGAGGTTTTGGGGCATTGTTAGGAAGTGAACCACCTGAAATGGAATTAGAGAATACTATGAAGGGAAAAGTCTCACCCAAGTATGCAGGTCTGCAGGTGTCTATCTTCCTCTCCCCCTCTCTGTGCACCCCACCTCTCTCCATTTCTCTCTGTGCTATCCAACAACAATAAAATCAATAACAACAATAATAATAATCACTACAAGGCTAAAAAAGGGCCAGGTGGTGGAGCACCTGGTTGAGTGCACACTTATAGTGTGCAAGGAACTGGGTTTGAGCCCCCAGCCCCCACCTGCAGGGAAAAGCTTCATAAGTGGTGAAGCAGGACTGCAGGTGTCTCTCTGTCTCTCTCTCTATCACCCACTCCCCTTTTGATTTCTGGATTTCTATATCCAATTAAATAAATTTTAAAAAATTTAAAAAATGATAAAAAAGGGGGGGCAACAAAAAGGAAAAAAAATAGCCTCTTGGAGCAGTGGATTAGTGGTGTAGGCACCAAGCTCCAGCAATATCCCTGGAGACAAAGAAAACAAAATAAAAGAAAATCTTTTAAAAGATATATCCTTAAAAAAAATCACCAAAGGCATACAAGGTTGTGTATGTTTTCAATCAATTAAATATTTCACTCTCATAAAGGAAACTGTGTAATGTTATCTATTGAATGCAGGAGTGCTTACAAAGTCTCACATTTATTAAATGATGAAAAACTCTTTTCTGCCAGAGATGGTTATCACAGAAATTGCACAGTCACCTGCAATTAAAAAAAGATAACCATTATTCTTTTTAAATATCACCTCTAGTGATTTCTGAATTGTGACCACAATTCTTGATAATACCAGCTATCGACGGGTATAAGCACGCCTAACCCCAGGTGACTGTGAATCTCCCACAAGAGTCAAGCAGGACTTGAACAGAAAGGTGATCACTCCGCCTATGTGATTATTGATTACTAGCTACCATTACATTATTATTCCCATTTTACAGATTTAACAGCTGAGGATGAGCAGTTACTTGTCCCGTATCATACAGGTAACAGTGTTGGTTCTAGCCGGATGACATGGAGAGTCATTAAAGCTTCCTGACAAAATAGAAATGAGTGCAGAAACAAAGGAGATAAAATGAATGTTGCTGTCTCTTTCTCTAAACTCAGAAGAGAAGCCAAGGCATGCTTTGCAGGAGGTTAAGTCTCAAAAGGACCCGACATTTATTTTCTGTGATGATAACTTGGCCATTCTTCTCTGAGCTACTCTCACCAAAGCCGCCACCATTACTGTGACAGAACAATGTTGCCCCGTGGACTCCAGTTGCAACCTGACTTCCTATTCATCTTCCAACCTATTTCCCATCACTGACCCTGATCTTATTAGAAAAACCTTGGGGAATATCCACAGTGACACCTTTCTTTTTCCATTTCTTCCATGCTTTCTTTCTTTCTGACAAGTTACAACAGAACAGATTTAATGCTTTAAAATTGTCATTGATTGAAACTAGTTATTCTAAATGAGCTGTTAAAAACCAATATACACCTTATCTTTCTTCTCTTAATCTTTTTTTTCCCTCCTCAACCACTTGATACTTGATCTTTTCAAGGGTGTCTTCCTAAGTATTCAACAGACTATAAATAAATGTTCATGAAAGAGGAAGATGGAAAATGGCCAGGTACACAGAGCCTCTCCAGGGGCTGCAGTATGTCCCACTGAATCTCTTACCAAGCACAGAGCCTAGCATATAATAGACGCTTGAGAAATATTTAACAGAGGAGGGTATTTCTACAGAGACCCTTATTCAGACAATTAAAAATTGAAATCTCAACACTCAGTGGTAGGACATTTATGAGTTGGCCATTGACGATATGTAGGTTGATCTGGGTGGCTAAATGATACTCAGTGAAATCTGAGAGGCAATGACATTTTGTCACTTCAAAAACACTTCTCTTCCAGCAATCTTTTGCCAACTGAAACTCTTAACACTTTTTGTCTTTATCATTTTTCTTTCTTTCTCTCTCTTTCTTTCTCTTTCTTTTTCCCCCTTTCTCTGTCCCTTTCACTCACCTCCCTCTCCCTCCCCCCTTTCTCATGTCCTCTCCCTTTCCTTCTCCCTCTCCCTCTCTCTCCTTTCCCTTCTCTTTTGCTAGAGTACCACTCAATTTTGGCTATGGAACTGGGGGTTGAACTTCAGATCTTGTGCATACAAATCCTGCATTTTTGTACTCAAGACAGAGCACTGGTTTTGGAATTAAGCACTTTTATTCTGAAAAATATATATATTTAATTAGTTAATTTTGAGACTGGTATCCCCCTGTAGGTCAGTGATATGGGTAGCTGAGTCCCAAGTCATCCCCAGTTGTAGAAGAAAATTAAAAACTCAAAGGTTAGCATGTTTTCTTTTGAACAGAAGAAATGAAAAAGAGCTTTCCATAGAGAGGGTCTAAATGACCAACTAAAATAGCCCTAACCCAAGTGCCAGAGAAGTGGCATGGATGTGATCCAAGACAGTCATGTCTGCAAAGCCCGAGAGAGAAATGTCACATTCCGACATCTCACAGCTTTGGAGTCTGGAAACCCTGAGTGGAGTTCCAGCTCCATCAGCTCCAGTTGTAGGGACTATGACTCGATTTTTTTGCCCCAACCCCTTACCTACAGAGTGGTATAGGTATCCTTTCCAGCCCATTCTATGTTGAGGGTTTTATTGAAATCATGTCAATACCTAGTGGAGAAGAGATTGAAAAATGGAAGTTTTTTTTTATCTTTAACAATAACTGTTTCCTTTAATTTTTTATTATCTTTATTTGTTGGACAAAGACAACCAGAAATCAAGAGGGAAGGAAGTGATAGAGAGAGACAGAGAGACACCTGCCACGTTGCTTACCACATGCAGAGCTTTCCCCCTGCAGAGGGGACCAGGGGCTTGAATCCTAGCACATGGTAACATGAGCATTTAACCAGGTGCGCCACCACCCTGTCCCAATGATAGCTGTTTTTAAAGTAAACTTTGTCCTTTTTTTCATACAGAAAGAGAGATAGAAAGGGAGATAAAGGAATGGAGGGAGGGGAGGGAGAGGGAGAAAGAGAGAGAGAGATAAGGCAAGGAATTGCTCAGCTTCTATACACATAAAAATGTTCCTAACAGGCAATAATTAGTAAAGTCATGAGACTCTTGGAATATACCTAAAATACACCTACTAGCTTTTTCCAAAATGGAGACGCCAAATCTCATATGTTATACTCTTGCCTTTAGGTTCCTGATTATTATACAATTTGTTCTGCTTTATATCTTAATGCTTTTCAGACACCAAGTTGCAGATGCTGTCATGATGTCAGTCTGACTTCCCTGGGCAATCAACTTCACCAATATGTGCTGGAACCCCACCTCTCCAGAGCTCTGCCCCATTAGGGAAAGAGAGAGACAGGCTGGGAGTATGGATCGACCTGCCAATGTCTCATGTTCAGTGGAGGGGCAATTACAGAAGCCAGACCTTCCACCTTCTGCACCCCATAATGGTCTTGGGTAACATGCTCCCAGATGGATAAAGAATAGTAAAGCTTTGATTGAAGGGGATGGGATGTGGTACTCTCGTGGCAGTAACTATGTGGATTTGTACCCCTTTTATCTTATAGTTTTGTAGGTATTTTTTATTTTATAAATAAATAAACTTTTTAAAATTTTCCCTGAGAACACATTCTATAACGTTACTTTTACTTTCTCTTTCTTCCTCTTTACTTCATCAGCTCCCTCCATCAAATTCTTCCAGTTTCCCAAAATATAGAACCACTGATAATTAAATAGTGAATCAGGGGGCAGCATAGTAACATGTCTGCCAGACCATGCTCATTATCCTTAAACTCCGAACAGCCCTTCACAGGAGAGAAAGTCTCCCACATGACAACTGGAGCTTTCCGTTTAGAATAAAGCCTCCCAGATCAAATGGGAAATTGGTGTGTCCTGATTCTCACAGTTCCATCTGAAAACCCCAGGGAAAAAGACGAAAGCAGGAGGATGATCAATCCTAATGGCAGAGTCACAGAGGAAGACACCATTATCTGATAATCTTGGGATAGTCCAGCAAAGAAGAGCTTCAGCCCTTCTTGCTATTTTTTTTTTCTTCATCTCTTCAGAAGTATTCAAATGAGCTGAGACAACTGCTTCACTTGGCATTTGGATCCTTCTATTAGCTACTCCAGGCTGCAAGTGCTTAGTCATTTCTTAGCTCATGTCACTGCCACTTTGTTCTTGCATTTGACACTGACTCCAATAACCTTGTAGCGTCTGCCCTCTCAATTCCCTGAAAACCCTGAGCAGCCTGCTTCAGTGAATGCTCCTTTGAATGTCCTCCCTCTCTCTCTCCCTCTGTCTCTCTGTCTCTTTGTCTCTCTCTCTCTCTCTCTCTCTCTCTCTCTCTCTTTCTGACAATGAAAAGGGCTCTCAGCTTTTCTAAATATTCTTGAATAACTAATTCCTGGAGTCCTTGTCCTCACTTCTTCCTTTCTGAACCTCACTGGTGTTTGCTCCAAGTCCCATTCCTTTTTCAAACAATGACCTGGCACTGAGTCTAGGTTTCTAAATGCTAAGTCTTTGGCACTGGTCCTCTAGTGCTGAAAGAAGTCTTCCCTGACTAGCACACAAACCCTTTCACTTCTTATCAGGGACAGCTAGGCTTTGTCTGTGAAGTGGGTTGGTCTTGACCTAGGGAGAATGAAGTATAGGCAGTTTTCCTCTTCCTTTTCATTCCATCTCTCAGTCATGCTCATCTGAGCATTGGAAATACACATTCCATTTGCACTCTTATTTCTCTCCACAACAGGCATAGTTGTAGATTGAATTCTTAGCATATACCATCACTTCATACTTCCTTGTGGGAAAACTTTAGAGCCCCAGTGGCTTGTTCTTGATAGTTTCATGTTCTTCACCAGGGGGGCGGGGGGATGTGCCTAAAATTAAACAGCATTCCTCACTTAGGTATTCCTATCAATACAATTAACTTAGCATAACTGTAAGTAGCTATGGATAAATTCTACACCAGGGGAGTAGATTCACCTACCTTACATCGATTGGTTTTTACAGGTTTGGCCTGATTTTTATAAACAGGATGAAATGGAGCACAGTAAGAGGAAAACAAAGACAGAGAGAGACTCTAGTAAAAGAAAAGCTATTTACCCATTCATTCATTCAAAAATCTTTCTTGGGCTGGCAATATAGCTCATTTGGACAATGTGTTTATAATGCAGAGGAGATATAGGATAGTGATTATGAAAAAATGGCATTCACGCCTAAGGCTCCAAAATCTCACATTCAATCCCCTTGTGCCACCACATGACAGAGCCAAGTAGTGGCACAGAAGAGAAGAGAAAACAAAATTAAAGAAAGAAAAGAAAAGAAAAGAGGAAGAGTGAAAGATATAAAGAAAAGAGAAAGAGAGAAAAAAACTATAGTGGATTGTACATTTACTTTGTCATGGGCATGACCCATATTCTAGCCTGGTCCCCACCACATGAAGGAAGCTTCAGTTATATGGTGGCTTTTTCTATGTCCATCTATTTCTGTCTTTTTTTTTTTTAATCTGAAAAACTTGACTTGTAATGGTGAGGTTCCAATAATGACATGAATAATAAAGTTTTCTTCAGAGTTATTATATATATAATATATATATATATATATATATATATATATATATGATACAGTCTTTGTATACAAAAAACTCAGAAGTCTAGAGAAGAAACAGGAGCCATTCCAATAGCATGTTAACAGAGTCTATACTAGAAATACTTAGGTAGCACTGAGGTTACATTAAGGCAACCCTAAAAGAAGAAAAGGATCTGGTTTGAAACTTAATCTTAAATTACAGAAATGTTATCGAGAACTTATTTTGGACCTGGTACAGTCAGAAATGTGATTAAAATGTGATCAAAACAGACTTTCTTCCTGCCATCATGGAGCTGAAGTTCTAGGTCAGAATAGGAAGAGATGTGGTGGAGGTGGGGGAAATGAATAAAGAGTGCAGTGAGATGTATCTGTAAAGATCACATGCCAAATAACAATTAATGAGTGTCCCTCATTACACATTGACTGTATCATGTTTAATCTCTGAAATAGCATTATTTATTTATTTAGTCTCCAGGGTTATCGCTGGGGTTCGGTGACTGCACTACAAATCCAATGTTCCTGTAGGCCATTTCCCCCATTTTGTTGCCCTTGTTGTTGCTGTTATTGTTACCATTGCTGTTGTTGTTGTTGGATAGGACAGAGAGAAACAGAGAGAGGAGAGGAAGAAAGAGAGGGGGAGAGAAAGATAGACACCTGCAGACCTGCTTGACTGCCCGAAAATCTACTCCCCTGCAGGTGGGGAGTCTGAGCTTGTACTGGGATGTTTGTGCTGGTCCTTAGGCTTTGAGCCATGTACACTTAACTCGCTACCCCACCACCTGGCCCCCCCAAATAGCATTATTTATTAGATACAGTATTCTCATTTTTAAAATGCTGTAATTGGAAGCTATAAAGCATAAAAGTTCCAGTGATTAATATTGAGTTTATAACTACTAGATTTGAGATTTGATCCCAAGAATGTCTTACCCCAAAGCATGGGCTTTTACCCACCATGATAAAAACACCTGTAGTCTCTCTGACAAAGAAGAGAGATGCCATTTAAAGTAGAAGAAATAAATGTTTCAAAGTTCTATAACATGATAGAGTCTGAAATAATCAAAGAGGCACAAGGGATGAAGTAAGAATAAGGGTGCATTCTAGGATAGCAATCAGACAGAAACAAAATGGAAAAAAAATACTGAAAACTTCTTGTTTACAGGTTGCCCTGTAAATCCATGGATGAGTTCTAAATGTTGGTAGAATGAGATAAAATTTGACTATTAGAAGCAATATTTTGACAGCTAAGTGAAAAATATAGTTTTTAAAAAATATTTATTTATTCCCTTTTGTTGCCCTTGTTGTTTTATTGTTGTAGTTATTATTGTTGCTGTCATTGATGTCGTCCTTATTGGATAGGACAGAGAGAAATGGAGAGAGGAGGGGAAGACTGGCAGGGAGAGAGAAAGAGAGACACCTGCAGACCAGCTTCACCACCTGTGAAGCGACTCCCCTGTAAGTGGGGAGTCAGGGGCTCAAACTGGGATCCTCACTCAGCTCCTTGCACTTGGAGCCACGCCACGTACGCTTAATGCACTGCGCTACCGCCTGACTCCCAGTTTTTTTTTTTTAAAGGATCAGTTTTATAGATTTGAAAATAGAATAAACAAACCAGTGGTCTCGAGTTTGATGAAAGCAGATGTACTGATACACATAAGGGAGGATTTATCATGACTCCTAAATTTGTGGTCAAAGACGTCTGAGTTAATCTCATGCTCTGGAAAGAGGAATACTGGGATATTTGTAGGGTGATTCCATTTGGGACATACCGCATTACAATTTCCAGAGAAAACACAACAGGAAATGTCAAGTAGCTATGCCTGTCAGTCTGAAACTTAGGAGAGTGATTTAGGTTGAAGGAATTGATTTTGAAGTCATCTCCCATTGTCTTCAGCAAGTCACTGTTTTTTTTTTTAGTCAAGGGATGGTGTACCTGGTTCCAAAACCCTAGTCCTCACCTGCAGAAGGAAAGCTTCATGAATGGTGAAGCAGGGCTACAGGTGTCTTACTGTCTCTTTCCCTCTCTCCCTCTCTACTCCTCTCATTTTCTTTTTTTTTTTTCTCTATCTAAAAAATATTTATTCCCTTTTATTGCCCTTGTTGTTTTATTGTTGTAGTTATTAATGTTGTTATTGATGTCGCCATTGTTGGATAGGACAGAGATAATTGGAGAGAGGAGAGGAAGACAGAGAGAGGGAGAGAAAGCTAGACACCTAAAGACCTGCTTCACTGCTTGTGAAGTGACTCCCCTGCCGGTGGGAAGCTGGGGGCTCGAACCAGGATCCTTATGCCGGTCCTTATGCTTTGCGCCATGTGCGCTTAACCTTCTATGCAGACAGTCTGACTTCCCACCCCCCTCATTTTCTCTCTGCTTCTATTCAATAATAAATAAATAAATAAAGACTTTTTAGAAAAAAAATTAAAAAAGTAAAATAGAAAGGAATACCAACATGAAGGAGATAAGCAATGAAAAATAAGAAATGAAGGAAAATATAAAGGGATAGGAAAAGTGTATAGGAAACAATGAGTGGTTAACTTACCAAATTACAAATATATAGTAATGCACTGCTCCAGGCTGACTTTTTCAGATAGGTTATTTATGGATAGATAGATAGATAGATAGATAGATAGATAGATAGATAGATAGATAGACAGACAGTAGTTAGAGATGATAGAGAAACCAGTACCGAAATGTCCTCCAATACAGGGGGTGTGGGTGGGTAAGTGGTATTGATTTTGAACCCTGCGCTATCCAGATGAACTATTTTTCCAGCCCACCCACCAAGTATATATTTTTTTGTCTCCAAGACATGCCAGAACGGAGTGTTCTCTGGCTCCTTCAGTTTTAGAGCTGTGGCATCTGGTGCCTAGACAGAGACAAAGCACACTGGCTAAGCGCTCACAGCTAGTCTTTACCAAAGCCATGACTACAACAGAGTTTCCAGTTCCAATGTGGTCAGAGTTTTGGGATTCTCATTATCCTTTTCTTTCTTTATCTTTATCATCTAGAATAGTGTGTGGGAACTAACAAAAAAATGAAGACTGTATCTCTTTAATCTTAAATTTCACTACAACTTTCTGATGTTTTAAAAGCATTTCAATTGCCCATCCAGACCTCAGAGAAGCAAGAGTTCTCCTGGTTTGCTGGGGTCCTTCCTATTGACTAGCCCAGGATATACTTGTCATAACAGTCCCACAAGATTGACTCTATGTTCCTGACTGTGCAGAGGAAACCAGAGCAAAATGAAATATGTTTCCTAGAATTACTGGGCTAAGGTAGCACTCATTGTCAGGCTGTCCTAATGCTTTCTCAGTTTGTCCATTTCTTTGGCTTTTGATACTGACTGCACAACTATAGCATCCAGACGAATGGTAAGGAGGCATCTTAAAGAATAAAACATTTTATTTCAAAGCCTGCATCTCTGAAATGGAGTTATAGTATTGGAAAGGGATTAATGGTATCAACACATGTCAATAAGCGAGGGTCGGCTGCAGAGTTGCTAAGAGAGCAGGCACGTTATGCTTTCAGAGCAAGTCTATCATTGTGCTGGGGCTTCAGCTTCTTGAGTGGGAGATGAGTTAATGTAGTCAAAATATGACAAGCTATTTTTATTCCTTACCCAGATCCGCCATAGTCTAACAATGCCTCTCAAAGTGCTGCTGATGGAAGCTCCACCTGAAACCTGTTCTCTCTGATAAGTATCTCCATCCCATTCATCCTTTCAAGAAAAGAAATCTTACTGCATGGCGGCAGCATTTTCATCTGCTTTGGTTTCGGCTAGAGATAAATTGTGCCTGCAAACTAATTAATATCAGTCACCTGGAAAGCAAAAATTGGGAGACAACAGGCTTCTCTTCCTTGATAAGCAGATTGCTGGGTGAGGGATGCACATGGATGCGACGATTTGTTTGGCTATAGAAGAAGCAGAAATGAGACTTTGTGGACAGATACTTTGAAGGCATGGTTAAATCTCCACAGACTTCATCCATTTGAACTCAGATGAAGTTTCTTCACTATTTAAAGTTTCCTGAGTCTTTAGACTCAGGAGAAATTATTTAGACAGGTTCCCATACAACTATAACTTATAATTTAAAGTAGTTAAGATAATAACTAGCTTCTGGGAATGTGGATTCAGCACGCCATCCTCAAGAGCACCCCAGCCTCACTCAAGTCAGGTGAAGAATAAAAAGCTTAGATGTAGTGATATGTGACCTGACGGAACTGAAAAATTAGAATCTTATAGTTGGAAAAGGAAAACAAAGGGTGCTTAGAGCAACGGATAGTAAGCAGACACTGCCCACAGAACCAATCTCCAATCTGTTGAGGGAAGAAGTCATGAAACTGCTGGAAAGAAAGCTTATGTCTGACCTGTGCCAGATGGAACAAACTACATGTCTTCTCTCAAGTAAAGAAATTCCATTTCGCTCATACCAAAACCAAAGACTGTTATAACAGGAAGTAGTTCTTGATTGAGCCATATGAGGGCAAATGCCACCACAAGTGTATTCTTTATACCTGAAAGTTCTTGAAGGAAACTTGAGGGATCATTTTCCCATCTCCAGAATAATAATCCCCCCCCCTTTCTTACAGGAGCTTGATACAGAGTGACATTCCACAATAGATTCAGAGCTGGGATATTTAGGAGTTTCACTGAACTTGAAAATTCTGTCAAATTTTATCCATCCATCCACTCAGCCAGCCAGTCAACAGTGTCTGTCAAAGGGCAGAACAAAAGTAAATGAAATAATTCAAATGTAAGACCGCCTTAGGTATGACAGGTGTATGTGCAGAAGTCATGGCTATGAAGCTATAACAGAGCCAGTTCTCCAAAGCAGGGGAGGAGAATGGGGAGAGATAGATCGGGATAGGTTTTGCAGAGAAATCAACCTTCCCATTCTAGGATCCCTACTTCTATTGGCTCTAATCCTACTCTTATATTTATATTTTATTTAATGAGAGATCAATAATGTACAGTAAACAGTTATTGATTTAAGTGTAAAATTTCTTGGTTTTCTGCAAAACACCCTCACCTCCATTTTTTAAAGTCTATCTCCTTTGAATTGTGTTTGCACTATTCTCAAAAAAATCATTATCATACATTCGAATCTATGTTTGGATTCATTTTCTTTTTTAAAAAGATATTTTACTTATTTACTAATGAGAAAGATAGGAGGAGAGAAAGAACCAGACATCACTCTGGTACATGTGCTGCCAGGGCACGAACTCAGGACCTCATGCTTGAGAGTCTAGTGCTTTAGCTATTGCACCACCTCCCAGACCACTGGATCTATTGTTTTCCATTGATCTATTTGCCAATCCTTATATCAAAATATTTTTTTATCAAGTGCTGTGTTAAAAGTAAGTCTTTATATTCAACCTCTATTGCTGTATAACAAAATAGTCATAGTCCCAAATTTAGCAATGTAATACCTGTTACTTCATACCATTTCTGAGTGTTAGGAATCTAAAGGGAAATTAAGCTGAATGGCTCATTGGTTCATCTCATGCTTTATATCCTGCAATCTTTCAGCAACCAAGTTCCAGATATTACTACTATCCAATTCTGACCTCCCTGAGCAAATGTCTTTGCCAATGTGTTCTGGAACCTAACCTCTCCAGAGCCCTACCCCACTAGGGAAAAATAGACACAGGTTAAGGGTATGGATCAACTCGCCAACCAGAGTAGTAGTAACACAATCCAGAACTCCTTCTTTCTGCATCTCAGAAAGAAAATGAGTCAATACCCTCAAAGGGGAAAAAATTAGGGGAAGATGATCAGAGGGCCCTGAACCCCAGTTCCACTGAAACCCTGAACTTTTGTGACCAGGAACCTTTGTTATTGCCCCATTAATAAGAGGGAAGAGAATCTGAAGAACAACTGAGGAAGTCAGATCCTGTTTCCTTTACCTGAGAGGGAAGAGGAAAACAGAAGGACATTCTGATATTGTAAAATGTGTCAGAATGATTTAGAAAGGAAGTGAAAGAAGGACCTTAAAAGTGAAGGGAAAAGTGGCCGGTGGTGCCACACCTGATTGAGGGCACATGGTACAATGCTCAAAGACTCAGGTTTGAGCCCGTGATTCCCACCTGCAAAGGGAAAGCTTTACTAGTGGTAAAATAGTGCTGCAGGTGTCTCTCTGTCTCTCTCCTTTTCTATTGTTCCCCTTCCCATTCAATTTTCTGACTGTCTTTATCCAATAAATAAATAAAGATTTTTTTTCTTTAAAAAATAAAGGGAAGGGGAAAAATAAGACCACCAGCTTCCATATAGGGTTCAGGCATTTTTTTTCTCAATGGCCCATATGCTTCTCTACTGTGTGCCTTTTCAAGTTCCTGCTGAAAAGTTTGAAGTATCTGGGGGGTGGTATCCTATGAGGAATATTTTGATAGTGTAAGAAGAGGGGTGCGAGGGCAGAAGGTAGATAGCATAATGATTATGCAAACAGACGCTCATGCGTGAGGCTCCAAAGTCCCAGGTTCTATCCCCCGTACCACCATACACCAGAGCTGAACAGTGCTCTGGTTAAAAAAAAAAAAAGGGAGGGGGAGGTGGGAGCCTTTAATAATAGTATAAAAACCACTCGTTGTAGTCATAAATACAAAAATTAAGACTATATTGTGTCCTTTAGTATAAAATGGATGGAACTGGAGGTGATTATGTTTAATGAAGCAAGTAAGGAAATGAACAGCAAATGATGGTTAATTTTAATTTAGCCATATGTGAATCAAAGAGAATTGAAACTCATGTACTTAAAAACAATCAACCCAAATCTAGGACCTTGGGAGAACTATTGCAGTTATCATTGGGAATGGAGTATAATTATCTGGTGGTGGGAGTTGTGTGGAACTATACCCAGTATCTTGTAATAGGGTAAATCACAAATAAAAAATACAAAAAGAAAAAAATCTAATATGTGAACTAAGTCATTGAAAGATGGCAAGTGTCTACAGTTAGAAAGATTAGGGAGGGGGGCTGGGTGGTGGCGCAACAGGTAAAGCACACATGGCACAAAGTGCAAGGACCCACATAAGGATCCCAGTTCGAGCTCCCTGGCTCCCCACCTGCAAGGGGAGAGGGTCGCTTCACAAGCAGTGAAGCAGGTCTGCAGGTGTCTATCTTTCTTTCCCCTCTCTTTGTCTTTCCCTCCTCTCTCCATTTCTCCTTATCCTATCCAACAACAGTGACAGCAATAACAACAATAATAATAATAACCACCACAACAATAAAATGACCAGGTCAACAAAAGGGAAAAAAAAATAGCCTCCAGGAGCAGTGGATTCGTGGTGCAGGCACTGAGTGCCAGCAATCACCTTGGAGGCAGAAAAAGAGAAAGTTTAGGGAGATCTTGAATATTTTTAATTCCAAGATAGATTGCTAAAAGAGATCTGCCAACAATGTCAAGTTCTCCAAAGCAAGGACCAGCCAGGGTAATAAAATTTATTTATTTGTTTATTTATTATTGGATAGAGATAGAGAAATGGAGAGTGGAGGGAGAGACAGAATGGGAGAGAGACACCTGCAGCACTGTGTCACAAATAGTGAAGCTTTCCCCCTGCAGGTGTGTGTCAGGGGCTTTAACCTGGGTCCTGGAGCACACTGTGATGTGAGCAACTAACCAGGTGCACCACCGCCTGCCTCCAGAGAGGAGGAAAAGGTCACCATTCATCTTTTTTTCTACAAAGTGGTTATGTTCCTATATATCTTTTGATATTTATTAGTTACAGTTTCTTTATATTCATGTACATCCACAAGATAGCAAATGCTCAGGGAAATCAGGTTGGTGTCATGGTAGTATCTGCAACTTGGTGGCTGAAAAACAGTAAGATATAAAGCAGAACAAATTGCTTAATAATTAGGAATCTAAAGGTAAGAATACAGTACGTGAGTTTGGGGGTCTTCATGTTAGAAGAAGCTAGGAAGTCTATTTTAGGCATATTCAAAGGGGCCTATGACTCTACTAATTTTGCCTGAGCCTGGCAACATGCAGGTGGACTGAAAGTATTGTCAGGGAAGATGGTGTCAGAGTTGGGAGTAGGATTACAAAGCTGGACAACCTCACCAATGTGTCTTGGAACTCCACCTCCTCAGGGCCCTGCCCCACTAAAGGAAAGATAGAAACAGACTGGGGGTGTGGATCGATCTGTGAATGCTCATGCCCAGCGAAGAAGCAATTATGGGAGCCAGACCTTCCACCTTCTGCACCCCATAAAGAATTTTGATCCATACTCCCAGAGGGATAAGAATAGGGAAGCTTCCAATGGAGGGGATGGGATATAGAACTCTGGTGGTGGGAATTATGTGGAATTATATCCCTCTTATCCCACAATCTTGTTGATCATTATCAAATCACTTATAATAAAATGAATGCTATTCCTTCACAATTTATAAAAATAAAAAAATAAAAAATAAATATTTGACAGAAGTTTCTCACGAATGTATATTTGCAGCTTTGGGAGATTACAAGCATGTCTGGGACACAATGGTTATTATTTTAAAGTTTATTGAATATTATACATACAAATACATATCCACACTTTATTCAGGTTTTTTGTTTGTTTGTTTGTTTGTTTTTACCAGAGCATCACTCAGCTCTGGTTTATGGTTGTGCAAGGGATTGAACCTGGGTCCTTGGAGCCTCAGGGTCTCTTTGCATAACCATTATGCTATCTAACTCCACCCAATCCAGAGTTTCTTAAAGGTAAGAATGACAAGATTTATCCTGTCCAGGTTTAGCTCATCATTCAAAGTAAAAGTCCAACTAATATTTAGTGTGTGCCTGAATAAGTGAGAAAGGAAGTTCTTATATATTGAGAATGTGATTACCACATCATTTCCTAGCAGCCTCTTCAAACTTCAACTTGAGAGCAAGTTGATAACTTAGGCTATGTCCTCCTTGTGTCCTCCCAGAGTCATTGTCCTTCCTGCCTCACTCAATCAGTGAGCAGCTGGGTTACTAGAGTTCTCTCACTTTTCCCTTTTAAATATATATATATATATATATATATATATATATATATATATATTGTTTATTATCTTTATTTATTTGATAGAGACAGTCAGCAATTGAGAGGAAGGGGGTTTAAAGTAGGAGAGAGAGAGAGACCTGCAGCATTGTTTCACCACTCCTGAAGCTTTCCTTCTGCAGCTGGGGACTGGGGGTTTGAACACAGGTCCTTGAGCTTTGTAACTGTGTGCTCAACCAGGAGTGCAAACACCTGGCTCCCTCACTTTTCTCTTCACACAGCTTTTTCTCCTCTTGAAATTACCTGAGCAAGATTGGGCTAGAACTAGGTTTGATACATGTTTCTTGTATTTTTCTTTTATTTCCTTTCTTTCTTACTTCCTTTTCTTTCTTTCTCTCTTTCTTTCTTTCTTCCTCCCTTCCCTTCCTTCCTTCCTTCCTTCCTTCCTTCCTTCCTTCCTTCTTTCTTTCTTTTTTGCCACCAGGGTTATGGCTGGGACTCCCTGCTGGCATTAGGAATCCACTACTCATTTTTTTCTCTATTGGATAGGACAGAGAGAAATTGAATGGTGAAGGGAAGTTATAGAGGGAGGGAGAAAGACACCTGCAGACATGCTTCATCGATTGTGAAATGTCCCACTGCAGGTAGGGAGCAGGGGTTCAAACCTGGGTCCTTATACTTAGTATTATGTGTGCTTAACCAGGAGTGTGTCACCGCACAGTTTCCTGTTTCTGGTCTTTACTGGAAGTATTTTCAGCTTTATTTAAAAATAATTAACTAAAAAACAGAAAACACTATATGTTGAATTTATAGCACTATACACAAGCAACAGAAGAGTTAATGTGCAGAAAGATATCTCATGGACTTCTCAAATCATAGCATGGAGGCAAATATCTAATCTGGAACAAGGTTGATTCTGTTTCCCTTTTGAACTCCATAAAATTAGTCAACATCTCTGTTTTCCTTTTGGATCCTTCTCCATCAGACATCCATTTACCCTTATCAATGCACTGCTTAACTCTTGCTCCTACATTGTGTGGTTTCTGGAAACTGGTGTTGTGACTGACAAGAAGAGGGTCCTAGGGTGGTAGCGCAGCGAGATAAGCCCAAGTGGCATAAAGCGCAAGGACCAGAGTAAGGATTCTGGTTAGAGCCCCTGGCTCCCCACCTACAGGGGAGTCACTTCACAGGCGGTGTAGCAGGTCTGCAGGTGTCTGTCTTTCTCTCTCTCTTTCTTTTTTTTTTAATATTTTATTTTTATTTATTTATTCCCTTTTGTTGCCCTTGTTGTTTTATTGTTGTAGTTATTATTGTTGTTGTCATTGTTGGATAGGACAGAGAGAAATGGAGAGAGGAGGGGAAGACAGAGAGGAGGAGAGAAAGATAGACACCTGCAGACCTGCTTCACCGCCTGTGAAGCGACTCCCCTGCAGGTGGGGAGCCGGGGTTCGAACCGGGATCCTTATGCCGGTCCTTGTGCTTTGCGCCACCTGCGCTTAACCCGCTGCGCTACAGCCCGACTCCCTCTCTCTCTCTTTCTGTCTTCCCCTCCTCTCTCTATTTCTCTCTGTCCTATCTAACAAGGACGACATCAACAACAATAATAACTACAACAATAAAAACAACAAGGGCAACAAAAAGGAAATAAATAAATATGAAAAAAGAGGGTCCTATATTCTAATGTAAACTTAAAAGTTTGACCTGGGGGATGGGGTGGTAGTGCAGTGGGTTAAGTACACATGGCACAAAGCGCATGGACCAACATAAGGATCCTGGTTCCAGCCCCCAGCTCCCCACCTGTAGGGGGGGTCGCTTCACAAACAGTGGTGAAGCAGGTCTATAGGTGTCTGTCTTTCTTTCCCTTTTTCTGTCTCCCCATCTTCTCTCAGTTTCTCTCTGTCCTATCCAACAACAATGAAAACAATAACAAAATAATAATAACCATAAGTATATAAAAATAAAAGCAGCAAAAAAAGGGGGAAAATATTATCCAGGAGCAGTGGATTCATGGTGCAGGCACCTGAGCCCCAGCAATAACCCTGGAGGCAAAAAGAAAAAAAATTAAGTTTGACCTGAAGATAAGCTCTTATTGACTGAAACCTTTAAAATCACTGTGTGGTTTAAAAGTCCTAATGTTTTATATTTTTATTTGCATTTATCTTTTCAAATAACATCCAAGAAGACAACTCATATCAATGTTTGATCTCATCTTATTCTTAGAATCTCTTTTAGAAGAGATGGGGTAATCTTCAAGAGATAGAAGAAATGCCGTTAAATCATATGTAATTTTCCTCACAATTTGTTAACTTGCCCAGAAGCTCAAATTCCATCTAAGCCTCTCAAACAACTCGTTCTAATTCATTCTAATCCAGCTCCTTGACCTGATTTATGGGAATCGATGGAAAAATCCACAGCAAGGGCAATCTCTGGAAATGGAATGTTGTCTATGTACTTACTAGGCTTTGATGGGGAGAGAAACAGGACAGTGAAGAAAGGGCATATCATATGAGAAAGGAGCATCTCCTACCATATAGGTTTCCCTCAGGTCCACCCTTTTCTTGAATTTAAATATCTGTGGAATATAGACAGTGGTCTAGGTAGAAGAAGGCCCCTACCTGCATGTGGGAAAATTTGAACTACAAACAGATTCAAAAGCTGTAATATAACCTCTAAGAATAAAATAGGGTGTTTCTTCCTAACTCAACCTTCCTCAACAATCCCTTTCTTACTTGACCTGTGAAAGGAATCACAAAGAGATTATTTTCTTGGAAAATTGGTAGGAAAGCTCTGATGCAGTTCCCCTTCTGATTGCAGACTGAGTTCCATTTATTGAATATCACATCAAGTAGTGGTTCATGGGCTTCAAAGACAGCTCAGCTAGAGAAGGGGGTGGGGAGAGGAGAGGAGAAACCCACAGAGTTTTTCAAGGTAGCCACTGAAGTTATCTGGTCATAGATCTAAATGTCAGCACTGTATGCCTGATTTGCACATTTCAAACCGATTTGCTAATATATATATTTGCCTGCACTCATGCATGAAGTCCTTTGGAATACTGAAACAATTTAGAATCATATTTAGTTTGCAACAGTTCAATTAACTTAAGTGCTGAAACATGCTCCCTAGCTGGTAACTAGTTTAATTGGTTACTATTACAAGAAATAATTTCTTCAATGTTGGGGTTCCTCAATGTGATTTCAGGGAAGGGCACAAGCATTCATTCACAAATACATGTGACAGGGATAGGGACAGGTTGAGTGTCAGGCAAAAACAACAAGAACAACAACAACAACAACAACAACAAACCTCTTGATCTCCCAAGGAAGAAAAATCAGAGAACTTACTCCTTGACAAAAAAAAAAAAAAAAAAAAAGGTAACTTCTTCCCAGGTATGGGTGAATTTACAATCTCTTGTTTTCTTGGAATAGCTTTATAACCACACAATAAGCAAAACAAAGGCATGGAGCAAGGGAAGACAACTTTTAAAGATAACATGGGGTTCAGCACAGGGTTAAACCTCTGATTCTCACCTGCCAGGTGTGTGTATGTGTGTGTGTGTGGGGGGAGTCATAATGGTAGAACACATAATGGTAGAAAGAATGAAGTAAAAAAAAAAAAAAAGAAAGGGAAGAAGAAAGAAAAAGGAAGGAAAGAAGAAAAAAGAGGGGAAATGTCACACCCGCTGGAAGCAGGGAAGTCATCCTGTAAGCACCAAGTCTCAGAGATCACCTGGTAGAAAGAAAAAAAAAGATATTGCATAAATGCACTTATCCATGAACCCAAGTAATAAATAGGAAACCTAGATGAACGTCAGGAATGCTGAGAAGAATGATTAGCCGCGATAGTTGGAGCAGCTGCTAAGGCAACTCCAAACACCTGGAAAGAAGGATTTCCTTCTGGCTTACACCAAGGCTGAATTGTTCTAATTGCATTTACATTAAAAGGCACCACTGGCAAATTGCAAGAGAGAATGCATACAGTAGGGAAACATTATGCAAATTTCCAGAAGACAAAAATAAGACTGTATCTTACTTTCGGGGTACATGGAAGAGTAGTTAAAAGAGAAAGAACTGATGCCTGCTAGCATAGGAGGAGAGGAGGGTTCATGTTGGGTAAGTAATTTAAGAGAGACCTTAATGTGTAGGGGATAAAGTTAAGACCCCTTAGATCTCTGTTCTTTTATGATATTTGCATGGCATGTTTTATAAATTAACCTTTAAACACAAGTTTTTAATGGAGAAGAAGTCCCACACATGGTTAGTTTTAACACTGTTGACCTCTTTTCTTTTCTTAAATATTATTTATTTATTTATTTATTTGATAGTCTGAAATCAAGAGGGAAGGAGGGGGATAAAGAGAGGAAGAAAGACAGAGAGACGCCTGCAGCACTGCTTCACCACTCACAAAGCCCCCCCCCCACAGGTGGTGACTGGGGGCTTGAACCTGGGTCCTTGAGCATTATAACATGTGTGCTCAACCAGGTGTGCCAGCACCTGATCCCAACCCCTTTTATTTTCATTGAGAGAGAAAGGATGGGAGAAGAACTCAATTATAAAAATTCCTCCCATCTCATCACATCTATGCAGTGCTGGGGCTTGAACCTAGATTGCACATAAGATGATGCAAGCACTCTACCTGGTAGGAAATTTCTCTGACCTAAACTCTTATTATTTCTTTTGTACAGAGACATAGAGAAATTGAGCAGGGAGAGAGGGATGGAGGGAGGGAGGGGAGGAGGGGAGGAGGGAGGGAGGGGAGGAGGGAGGGAGGGAGGGGGAGAGAGAGAGAGAGAGAGAGAGAACTGCAGCACTGTTTTGCCTCTCAAGAAGATTTCCTCACACAGATGGGAACCAACCAGAGTCCATGGGCATCATGGCATGTGCACTCTACCAGATACACTGCAGCCCATTCCCTAAACACTCTTAGAGCCTGTGACAATACTCATTTTACAACCAGTTATTTTATCAACATTTTTCTCCTACTAAAAAGACAATCTTCTGCTATTTTTTCTAAATGGAAGGTCATAGTTTTCTAAACCAAAGTTCATAAGCACATATGCATCCCCCATCCCCACTTTGCCAACTTAGTAATTATAACATGTTTCCTGAACCAGAGCCTCATGTATGTATAATTTGATCACTCTAGGCTGCTCGTATGTTCAAATAAAGGAAGAGAAAGAGATTTAAAAGCTAGTCCATAGCACTGATTTTCCTTGTTGCCTAAGTAGCTCCCATATAGTGCCAGAGTTCAAACCTGGACCACACACTTAGTAATTTTAACTGAACTTATTGATCTTGATCATCGGATTGGAAATACAGCCTATGGATTGTTCTGTGAGGAACTGTTCCCTTCCTACTGGGGCAAGCTACCAGGTCACTATCTGAAAAAAAAAAAAAAAAGCCATAAACTGGAACTGGGAGTGTCCAGGGATCAATATTCACTGCATTTATTAGATCTACCTGTAGAGTGGTTGTCACTTTAAGAGGCAGCCAATGAAACCAACATGTCTGAGAATTTTTTTTGACAGTCTGATCATGAGTAGCCAAAACTCAGAGTAACAAGGAATTTACCACAATCAAAATGTCTTGTCAACAGGTGCATTCCTTGTCTTAGAATCCAGTCTTAAGACATAAACTTGTTAATAGTGCTCATAAAACAATAAAGAACCTGATGGGCCAGGTAGTCATGTACGTGGTTGAGCATACACATTACAGTGTGCAAGGACCCAAGTTCAAGCCCCTGGTCCCCCACCTGTAGGGGAAAGCTTTACAAGTGGTGAAGCAGGGCTGCAGTTGTCTCTCTGTATCTCTTCCTATCTATCACCCCTTTCTCTCATAATTTTTGGCTGTTTCTATCCAATAAATAAATAAAAATAATTAAAAATTTATACAAGAACCACAGAAAACACTGTTTTGATTACTGAATACTTACACAGTAACAATAGACCAATTTAAATTTCCAAACCTAAGTTTATTGTAATTTTAAAAACTTGGCTGTCAGTCCTTTTAAATATTCTTGTCCACCAGAGGTCATAGAACTTTGCTGTTCTGTACATTAAGTTTTAAGATCTCTGGCTTTACTTTTCACCAAAGACACCAGTTATACAGTAATATGCTTTCCAAAATACACACATACACATGTTAACACACACTGATACCAAAGGTTCTTACAAGCATGTCCTGCTGTTGCTATTAGCAAGGACATACTTTGTTTTCTCATATATTGCTAGTTAAATGGTGGGACGGGCACAAAGGATCAACCTCTCCTTTGACTCTTCAATGTGAAAAGATGTGAATACAACATGTACACAGGGTGGCTTCATCCATATGGTAACAACAAAATGACACAAATGTTTCACTACCTTCAAAGCCAAAATGCTTCCTTTGACATATTAATATTTTATTTGTGGAGACATTGTATATAGTATGATAAGCCTCTAAATAAATTTTGGGGTCAATTGGATTTTTATGTACATGTTGGCAGTTACTGAACTTCTCTGGGCCTTCATCTAAAAAGGGTTATATGCAAATTTAACCCTGAACTGGCATATTCACTAAGAAAATTCATATAATGAGCTGGCAAAATAGCTCACATGAACAGTGTGATCTTTTGCCATGATCTTGGTCCATGTCTCTCTTCCTCTCTTTCTCTCTCTGCTTCAGCTTTTTTGCCTTTGAATGAACAACAACAATAACAAAGATTCATATAAAGAGTTATTAATATTATCTTCACTGTTTTTTTTTTTTGCACATCTTGAATCCACTGGATCCTTAACGGAGGACAGCATTTCATTCTAGCTCCATTACTTTAAGAAAGATTCATCCAATCTGAAAACTAAAATGATACGGGGACAGGATCCAATTAAATAATATCATCTGAGAAGGAATCTACTCAGAAATAAGATAGTCAAGCGCGTTACTAAGAACTGATTCTAAGTAGAGAAATTTCCAAAGAGTTCAGCTTTTAAAATGGACTTGATAAGGCTACAGTTTTAAAGCATTGAAGAATAAAAGACCAAATAACTTAAATCACCCCACTGCATTTCAATGCCTCCATAGTATCTAACATATAATACTTTTGAGGAAATTCAAGTTTAACTTTCAAAATGTTGAAATTCTGTAACATCTTTTGCTGCAGGTAAGTGCCTCGGAATGGTAAAACTGAAGCAATTAGAAGAAAAAAAAAAGAGTATCTTCCTCAGTGCACTAATAATGTCTTACTTATTATATTCACACACAGAAGATGTCTTATTATCAGCCCACAACTTTAAAGCTAAATTGAGTTCTTCTCAAAAACTTGGCTATGGAAATTCCAGGGGCCTCCCACCAATCTGGAAGCCAAAGCAATAAGCAGAATTTTGAGCGAACTCTAGCTGCAAAGAGTCCTGTAGACATCTAGGTGACATGAAACACACACACACACACACACACACTTTCATTCACTTCTTCAGGTCTCTAAGTCCTTAGCTGTACAATTGCCTCTTTTGTTTATGTGATCTCCTAGAGTGAGTCAGCATAAAAGGCAATTAAGAAACCATGGGAAATTGTTGCCTGAACCTGGCTTTGTACCTGAAGTTCAGATGTGTTTGCTTAACCTTCTATTTATTACTTCTCTTTCCTTCAGTTGACCTTTCTCATCTTAATACTTGCCATGGTGTGCCATGGTAAAAGGTGGCTCAATGAGACCCTGGCACCATGTGACAAAGGAGCTCTTATAAGAGCTCTGTGAATTGTTCCATTCATTGGGTGAATGCAGTGACACTCCCTCTGTATGCCACCATCACCACCGTTAAGAAATGGGAAAATGTCAGCCCCAAAATATGGGTTCTTCACACATTCAAACACAGGCCATACACTGGGCCGCAAATTCCAATTTCTGTTTTTCCCTCCAAATTGTCTTCCTGTTGAGTAGCCTGAAACACAGTTCAGACAGCCAAACCAAGGAAAGGCAGTTTACATACCAGGCACCAGAATGTTCTATGTAGCCAGATCACCAGAGGCAATTTAGGCCATGCATTCCATGTGATCAAAGTTTCCTGACATGAAAGTAACATGGCCACACCCCATGCTGTGTGACCAGTTTGTTAACTTCTTATCTAGGAAGCAGAGTAATTATTCACCATTCTGTGACAGAAAACCTATATTCTTCCAGTAGGGGAAACAGAGGGGCATAGTTCTAAGAATTATATAACATTAGTCATTTGATGAAAGGACATCCTGATCAAGCTGAAATCTTGTTGAAATTCAGTATGTGCTCATTTTTAATTTGATAATCTTGTGTGCACTGAAAATATTATAAATGTCCAGATGGCTCTTCGCAGATTATCTGCTAGTTTTTGTTATGAGGGCTTCACCACTTTAAGGCATCTTTTTTCATATGGAAAGACAGACATAGAAAGAAAGACATAACCACACCAAAACTTCCTTCAGTGTGTGTGTGGGGGGCCCTCTATAGAACCTGGGTTGTGCTCATTATAAAACAAGCATAGTATTCAAGTGAACACCTTTGTCAGCCTTGTTTTAAAGTATTTAAATCCACTATAAAAGCCTGATAAGAATAAGTAAGAGAGTTTGAAACAATACCAATGAAGACAGGACTTAATTCTCAACCACATCAAAGTAATTCAATCTAAAGAAAAAGTACATGTGAAGCCCCCTTAACTGACTTGCTATAGAGTACAAGAGTCAATTTATTTTTTGTCAATTAATATTGTTAAAGAGAAACTTGACTCTAGATTTCTTAACTGTAGCAAATATAAATCCCCTCCAATTAAGTAGTCTAATAAGCTATGTAGGGTTTTACCACTTAACATTCTTTCCTCCCCATTTAATTTTGTCTTTTACTTGGATGTCATCTTGTTAAAAATCCGTCACAGAAAAACTATGTAGCCAAGAGATAATGTTGCTAAGTGCCCCTGATGTTAAAAAACGAGCAGGGGCACAATATTTTTTCTGAATCACTCCAGGATTTCCCCCCTAATAATTCAGCTTCTTCCTATTAGAAATTAATATATGAAAATATATGAAAATGGTCAATATGCAAATTCACATATCACACTAGCTACTTGCCTTCAGTAAGTGCTACATGCATAAATTTGAAACAATACAATATGTTAAGGTTCTTGATTATAATAATGTCTTGATGTGCATATGTGCATGCATAATTAGGCTAATTTAATTTAATCATGAAAATATAAGTTCATTTGGTTTTTCTCCTCTAAAAGTTCTCTCACTTTTTTTTTCAATTCATTAATTCTACTTTGCCCCTTCAATATAGGGCAGCTAGTAGTAAGTAATGGATTTGAGCTAAAGGCAGTATTGTTCCCCTCCTATGGAATGAATGGACAGAATGGGTAGAAAGCAGGTGACATCTTGTGCTGAACATAGACCACAGTCATGGAGCAAAAGCATCTGGTCCTAGAAATACCCACATTTTATGGCCATTTCTCCCTGCGAGTTTCCAAATGTCCCTAAACTCTGAGAATTTGCCCAGGGCTGTCACCTGATAACAACAGAAGGCTTGAAACCAGCTCATGTGACTCACATTCCACATGCTTGACTGGAGTAGACCTTTGAGGGAATTTGCAGAATTACTGGAAGCACATGGGATATATTGAAGGGACAGATCCAGGGGGTAGAGAACATTTAACCTGACCACACACTAGAAGAACAGATAATCCCACCGTAAGGAGCAATGATAGCAACCATTTTGACTGAAAGGGAAGAGACATCTGAATTAAAAAAAAAAAAGCTGGGGCCAGGTAATGGCATTTCTGGTTAAGTACACAAAGTCCTAGGTTCAAGCTGCTGCTCCCCACCTGCAAGGAGGAAGCTTCACAAGTGGTGAAGGACTGCAGGTGTCTCTCTGTCTCTTCCCCTCTCTATCTCCCCTCCCCTCTCAATTTCTCTATGTCTCTATCTAAAAATAAACACAAATATTTTAAAAAACATTTTAAGAAGTTACTCTTATTATCTTCTTCCACCAAGGATTCTTTCTGGTGGTAAACCTATGTTCTCTCAATATTTTAACAGAGATCAGCTTAAAAAAAATTTTTAAAGAGCTCCTTTGTGCCCATCAGTGAAAATCTATATCACATCTGTTCCCCCAGGGATTAATTCAACTTTTGATTAAATCTTTCTGAAATTTAAATCATGATGTTACAAACCTCCAAGGAACTTCTTTATGAGTTGTGACCTTCCATCCTGTTCTCTGCTGCTGTTGGATACAGTACAAAGATGGATCTATAAAATGTAGGGTGTGTTTAAAAACAAGAAATGGCAATGCAAATTGCAAAGTGTCAGATTAATATAATATAAAGACTGTAAAAAGTATGCTTTGGTTAAAACAGTTTATAGTTCATCCTGATTTACAACTGGGTAAGCAAGAATGCTAAAGTCAAATGAATACAATAATGTGGGCAAGGCTGTAAATTATAGCCAACGATTAGTGATGCACAGTGAAGAGAATGCTGGCAATGCTGAAAACAAACTTTGTATCAACAGCACACTACACAGTTTGGACTGATTCAGTTCAGAGGATGGGAATTAGGACAAACTTCTTAGGGCAGAGTGGTCGTGCACTTAGTTGAGTGTACATGTTGCAGTGTGCAAGGATCTGAGTTCAAGCACCCAGTCCCCACCAGCAGGGGATAAGCTTCAAAAGTGGTGAAACAAGTCTGCAAGTCTCTCTCTTCTCTATCTTCTCCTACCCTCTCGATATCTATTGGTATGCTTCTAAATTCTGCTTATAAGACCTTCTGTTTTGATCATCACATTAGGTTTGCTTGTATTGCTTAACTCTGTGGTCTATTTACATAATCATTGTTTTCATTGGTTTAATCCCCACTGGTTCCAGAGCTTTTTCCTTCTCCCCACCTCCTATCCTACGTACATCCTCTTCCAACCTGACACTTATGCCTCAGGAGATATATAAAGACAGGGTTTTGATTAGAGATAGGTCAAACTGCATCCCCGCTTGTCAATAAAGATTGAACTGCGTTCGCAGCTCAGCCACGAGTCCCTGGTCGTCTATCTCCAGCCGCAAAGCTAGCCCAGCAGATATTTAGCTGTCTCTATCAAATAAATAAGGATAATTTAAAAAAAGACAAATTTCTTCATATAAACTGTTCATATCCAGTGCTCATTTATTTTTGTCAGCCTAACTTTGTCTTCAATATTTATTTAACCATTAATATCATAAAGAATGGGAAAGCGTTAATGATTTGAGGATAACATGATTTTTTTTCCTCCAGGGTTATCACTGGGGCTCAGTACAAGCATTACAATTATATCCACTGCTCCTGGAGGCTGTCCACTCCCCACTTTTTTTTTTAATAGTATAGGAAAGAGAGAAATTGAGAGAGCAGGGGAAGATGTGGGGGTGGGGAGAAAGATAGACACCTGCAGATCTGCTTCACAGCTTGTGAAGAGACACCCCCGCAGGTGGGAAGTTGACAGCTGAAACCAGATGGCTGTGCAGGTCCATGTGCTCAGTATTATCTGCACTTAACCCTGTGCGCCACCGCCCAGCCTGGACACGAATCTTTTATTTCCAGTCAAGATGCCCTAGTACCAGACTTGCAGCGATTACTAATGCTGACATTCAAAACATTTTTAATGTATTGATTTTTAAATTTTCTATTGTCAGAGTAGGGCAGTGGTGCGACTAAGGGAGCACACACATCAGCACAAACCCTGGGGTTCAGGCTCTGGACCCCACCTGCAGGGGGCAGAGGAGCTTTACAAGAGCTGAAGCAGTGCTGGAAGTGTCACTCTTCTCTCAATTTTCTGTCCTTCCCTTCCTTCCTTCCTTCCTTCCTTCCTTCCTTCCTTCCTTCCTTCCTTCCTTCCTTTCTTTCTCTTTTTTTTCTCATTTCTTTTTGTTCTTTCTTTCTTTGTTTTTTTCTAAGAATTTTTGAGAGAAACAAAGAGAAAGGGGACATAGAGAGGACATAGAGAAACAACTGCAGCACTGCTTCATAGCCTGGAAGTTTTCCCCTAGATGTGGGGACTTGGCGAAGAAATCTGGGTCCTTATCAAAAAGCTCCTTAAATTCTTTAACACTTGAACAAAAAACTTGCATAGTCCTAATACCCTTGCTAGTTCCAGATAGAAGACTAAAATCTGCTTCCATACAATATATATTTGGACAGATTCAGAGAGAACTCAAGAAGGAAGGGGAAGAGATAGAGAGGGAGAAAAACAGAGAGACACCTGCAGCCCTGATTCATCAGTTGTGAAGCTTTCCTCCAGCAGGTAGGTACCAGGGTCTTAAACCTGGGTACTTATGCACTATAATGTGTGTGCTCAACCAGCTGTGCTGCTATCTAGCCCTCAAAGTGGTCTTGATAGATAAGCAAGCTCTTTCATATTTCTAATAATCAAAAACATTTTCCGGTATAAGATGGGATGTAGGGGACTGGATATAATAACCACTAGTGCCCTCCTTCTGTTGGATCTTGTAATGTGAGTGGTTTGCAGTGTGGGACAAATAGAAAATAATAATGGTTTCTCTCTTACCCATGTCATAAGGGTCCCCAATATCAACTAGCTCAGTAGTGATTCTGACTGTAAACTTTGTCCCAGAAATCCATTTGTCCCATGTCTGGAATTGGGGGATAGGGGACAGACAGTATCTTGTTACAAGTCTATGAATTTTATTCAAGTCCACCTACAGTAATATTGCATCCTTTTAATAGTTTTCACCCCAGGTTTGAATACCTTGAACTAAAAAAAATACACGCTTCACTTGAAAAACAAGATCAGAAGAGAAAATACAAGTAGAATCTGAACAGAAATTGGCAGGTTTCACCAATGTGAAAGACACTAGGGTGGGTGAGGGGCGGAGAATACAGGTCCAAAAAGGGTAACAGAGGACATAGTGGGGGTTGTATTGTTATATGGAAAATTGGGAAATGTTATGCATGTACAAACTTTTGTATTTACTGTTGAATGTAAAATATTAATTCCCCAATAAAGAATTTAAAAAATTCACACACACACTTCACAGGGTGAAGACCCAAAACAGAGCTAATGCATTTGATGGAGTCCCAAGTAACTTTTCCTTAGAGAAATCACTTCTACCTTTGCCATTTGAAATGAGGTAACCATAACAGAATGTACACGAGACGTTACAGCTGAAACCCATTCAAGACTATGGAAAAGCAGGGAGAAAGGACGGGAGAACCAGAAAGAAAACAGAGTAAAAACAAAAATACACAAACAAAAAATACCAACAGATGTGTACTCCTCTGAGGAAGAGGTCAGGAGTTTGGTTTCGATAAATAAGAAAAGCAGAAGTAGATTTGAAACATTCGTTTCCCTTTATTAGCTCAGTGAGGCTGATGTGTACTGCACATTAAAAAAAAAATCACAGGAATTTTCATACAATGAGTAAAACCACAACAATACATGTAGAATTGGCAGGTGGAAAAAAAAAAGGGCTCAACTAATCGCTCACTTTCCCTCGTCAGCATAGTTCAACCAACAGAATTACACTTTCACCTACAAATCTTAAAAGTAGCTCCATCAAATCAGCAGTTCACATTATTGAAAATGTCTGTCACATAGGTACAAATTTAGAATCATCACATTATATTACATGGCTATTCTAGGTCACCTATAGATCAGGTCTTGGACTACAGTGATTGAAGTTCTCGTTACAGCCATCAAAAAAGGACACATAATCATTACCTACTGTAAGTTCACATCTAAAGGCATGAAAAGGTTTCCTTTAAAAAATAAGTAACTGACCCAACCATCATATCCCAATAGTGCAACGTTCTCTCTCTGCTACTTTGAATGTTGACAGTTCTTGGAGTCATTTAGCAACAATTGATTTTCTTGTACTGGAAGAATTATTCAGCTACTGATCTTTCTCTCTCTCTGGGAAACAAACAAAAAAATACCCACATTTCTAAAGCACCAGTTCAGTTACCAAAATTGTAGATGTGGTACTTACCGTGGCATGAAGGCAATGGCCTGTAGTCCTCTAAAAATCCTACAAATCTATGCTGAAATTTGCCTCCAGTGATTATGGGGGGGGGGGGGGTACGGGGAAGAGGAGTATGTGGGTTCATTTGGAATAGTCACTTCAACAAAAATTTAACAAATTGAAGTCAAAGGAACACAGTTTACATTTTGATGGGCTACCCACAGTGTCTGCATAAAATACAAAAGCTCCGTTAAGATGGTTTAGTGAGTCTCTCTTTGCACTAATTTTAGATGCAATTTGAAGTCCACGGATAAAAAGCTATCTTCATAGTAACAATATTTGTCAGGCTGGGGAGGGGGAATACATTAACATGACATCTGCAGTGTTGTCTTTTGATAAGTAAGAAAAGAAACCAAGTATCTTTACTCATGTCAACAAATCCAGGGCCAAAAGGAGAATGTATTTAAAATTGGATCACAAAAATTGAAAGGCAAAATCGAGAACGCATATGGTCCTTGAACACATAATATGATTTACTAAATATTGATTTCTTAAAAATAATTTATTGCTTTTAATAGTCTTTTTTTTCTTATTATTCTACAACAGAAGATACTCAAACTTCAGAAAGAAAGACTGTAAACTTTAGTTTGGCGTTCACACAGAAAATACCTGCATTTAACCTACAGAACAACAAGAATAGGCAGATTGAAGATGTGTTACTGTTGTAACGCAGAATCTGTGAACAAGTTCTTTTACTTTGTAATATTTTTTTTATTGCTTTCTATCTACTTAGAAAGAAGAAGCCAAAAAATCAAGCAAGCATCCGACAGGACAGACAGTGGATTCACTCAGAACACAATATGCTGGTGATAAATGAATGCAGCTATCAAAATTAGCTGCATTGGCCTGGGGGTGAAATCCTTTTTTTTTTTCTTTCTAAGATTGTGTTGGGTGAGAGAAAGGAAAAGAACGATTAAGTAGTAGGCATATTATGTCTTCCAGAAAAGTCATGCTGGACAAAATGGAATCGAATCTCAATGTAAAAAAAAAAAAAAACTTGAATACACACTCCAAAGATTACTGACTTCCATTCCACGGGATCCACACTCAGATGAAATCCTGATGTTCATAATGGAGGGTTGTGTTTTTTTTTTGAAGGTTTTTTTTTTTAATTATTTGTATTATTATTGAATTTAGTAGAAGCAATGCCATCAAGAACAACATCATGGTCATGTCAGAGGCCGTGCTAGTGCAAGTAGAAGCACTGCTTCTGCAAAAGCTGAATTTCTCAAATGAAACATTTAAACTCCAACCTGACAATTGCCATGCATCCTAGGTAGAAAATTTCCACTGGTGTGATTATTTTCATCATCTCATAATTTATAATAAATAGCTATCTGCAACTGATAAATATGTCTCTTTAGTAAACAAAGGAATGAAATATCAGTATTTATATAGGATGCATAACTGTAAAAAATACAGATAAATACCATCATCGTACTCCACCAAGGGAAAGAGATACTGGCTTCAAAGACAGTCTTCAGACGCACATTGATTATTGTAAAAATCATACTGTAATTATTACCTCAGCATTTTGTATCAAATTAAAATCACAAAAATTAAAACAAAACAGCATTTTAAAAAGATTTTTTTGACCTCTAGTTTCAAAACTACTGTTGATAGAGAAAATAAAAACATTTCTTAATGGTTACCCATTGAGACTTTACATAAAATCATGATATCTTCTAGAAAATTTTTAGATGAGAAAATTTCATTCCCCTAACAAATCCAGTGTATAAAACTCCAAAGGAAAACAAGCAACAAGAAAATGTGGAAAAATATCGCAGAAGTGGTTAATAACCTGTAGGGGACTAGGAGATTTCTTGACGAGATGCTTATAAGATTGAAGCTCACCTACAAAGGTATGGATGTGCGAGAAAGCATCGGTTTGCTGCTGTTGCACTCAAAGGACATACACACTGTCTTTTTTTTTTTAACAATCAAATATATATAAGCGGTAAGTTCAGCTTCTAAATATGTTAGTGTACAATAATCGTTTCACCTTATAATTACATTTGAATATTCTTGATTAAGAAAAATTGAGCAGTTTCGAAAAGAATGCTGCATTTACAGTGCATAGCTGTAACAAAAAAGAGAACATCTTCGTATAGTATTTACACAAAATAAAAATACTCCATTTAACATCTGTAAATACTTAACTACATCGGAGAATGTAGTGGTTACACTATCTGAACATATCGCCGAGAGTTTTTGCAGGACCCTCCTTAGTAATGTCTCACTGTGCTCACTCCTCAGACAGGACGGCTGAACAAGCCGCATGTGTGACCATGTGACAAGGCTTCTGAGATTTTTTCAGTAGAAGATCAACATGTTGGACATATACATGGGCGTCAGGATAAAAGACGAACAAGAGAAACTTCAAAATGTTGGGAAAGTTTCACATTCCAGTGCCCGCAGTGTCCTCTCCCACCCAGATTCCATGGCAAAAGGGGGATAAAAGAAGAACCAACCAAGGGGGACAAAAAAAAAAAAAAGATAAAAGTAAAAGGGGGGGGGGGATCCAGGATTCTAGTTTTACGGAACCTGTGAGTGCTTCAGGATTGTCCTGAAGCTGTAAGATGAAGCTTGCTTCAATTTGATTTTGCACTTTTTCTTTTAAAAAACAAGTCTGGAGCCTGATGTGCAGACATCAGCGGCTGTCATTTTAGGGTGGCTTGTGGTTGGTTTCTTGGTTAATTAGTTGATTGGTTGGTTGCTTTCTTTCCTTTTGAATCTATGCAATATTCTTTTTCCTTTTGACTAGAATATAAACATTTTGAAGTTCTAGGTTTTAAGTGTGTCTTCATGGAACTGCTGCCATTTAAGTGGTTTGCCCCTGCATACTCTGGTCAGGTGCCCTAGTTCCCACCGATATACTCACACCACACACACACACACACACACACACACACACACACACACACACACACACACACACACTCCACCACCAAAAGATCCCAGGGAAAGTAAAGCTAACCCCCATGAAGAAACATGTGCTTACTGGATATCCATTCTGTCTCTTGCCTCTTCAGCAGCTGGGTTCATGTAAACCATGGTTGGTGTTATTTGTGTTGTACTGTTGTTTTGTTTTTGTACAGAGAGTGTAACGCAGGAGAGATTCCTAAGTATGACTTGTGATAGTCTATCAGGGAAGTATGCCCTGTCCCGTGAGGTATTCACCGTTCCTCTGTCATCCTCAGTCAGGGAACATGTTACCTGCGCAAGCTTCTCTGAGCTTCTTTCAGTAAACTATCGAAATCCAGAGAGTCATACTTGCTCTTGGTGGAGGCAGGGTCGAAGTCATCTGAGTTTGAATCTGAAAGAAAGCCAAGCTGGGTTAGAAGCACCCTAAATGGCTGTCATTCAAACATATAATTCAATACTACTGGATATAATAGCAATCTATGTCACAAAAGGCTTTAAAAATATGACTAATTCTTATAGCTTTACTATATATATATCCATATACATGTGCATGTACATATATATCTGCAGAGGGTGAGAAGTGGAAACCATTCAAAAACACTCATTTATTGACAAGTTTTTGAATAAAACACTTCTGGAAGGTAACTGGAACATAGTTTAATATCTACATTCAGTAACGAACCATCCAACTAATATATTTTAAAAGAAAATTCTTTACCCTTCCTGACATTATAAATGAATTAGCTAAGGTTCTCAACTTAGATGGAGAGAAAAGAGTAGAAGTCAGAACAAGGGTTTCTTTCCAGTTAGGTGGAAGCCATCAAATAAAGACAGGTGGGAACTGGGCTGATTCAATTGAACATTTATGTAAAATGAGAAAGAGAAATATTATTAGCACTCTCTCTACTTATCACTCTGCTATTCCTCGTAGGGGGAATCCTACGATCCAACCGTCTATTTCATACCTGAGCATATCCCATAAGTGTCAAAAACTTTCCCCAAATACTTCACGTGTAGAGATAGTAAATTCAGTCTCCTTACTTATAATAGGAGAGAAAAAATGTGCAGGTATAAGTAAAATTAAAATTGCATTCATTCTTCAACCAGCCTAAGTCAACTTATGACATTTTAAAGAATCGGTATCAAAACCTTATGTTTCAACAAGGAAGGGGTTCTCTTAAATATTTTTCAGTTTTCTTTATTGACATCTACAGAAAAGACAACTATTTCTGTGGATGGATCTAAGAAGTGAGAAAGGATGTCTTTGAACTATACTAGAAATTGTCTTTCAAACACACTCATTCTTTCATAGCATTTAGTGGAGGGAAAACAAAACCTTTTGGGGAAACAAAATATGCATAACTCTAATAAAATAAGTTGTAAAAATAACCACATCTAGAGTGACAGAAGAGAATATTACTAGGTAATATGAAGACATGACCTTAAATAAAGATCTTGCTAAGAAACATTGACACTGGGCCAGCAGCAGCTTAGTTGAATATTGCATTTATCAAACATACAACCCAGGTTTGAGGCCAACCCTTACCACATTAGAGAAATATTCAGTGTTGTGGGTTTTTTTTTTAATTTTTTAAAAAATATTCATTTAATTAATTTATTCCTTTTTTGTTGCCCTTGTTTGATTGTTGTAGTTGTTGTTGATGTCATTATTGTTGTAGTTATTACTGTTGTTGATGTCATCACTGTTGGATAGGACAGAGAGAAATGGAGAGAGGAGGGGAAGACAGAGAGGAGGAAAGATAGACACCTGCAGACCTGCTTCACCGCCTGTGAATCTACTCCCCTGCAGGTGGGGAGTCCTGGGCTCGAACTGGGATCCTTAAGCCGGTCCTTGAGCTTTGTGCCACGTGTGCTTAACCCGCTGTGCTACCGCCCGACTCCCCAGTGTTGTGGTTTTTAGTCCATCCTCTCTGCTTCTTTGTCTCTCTGTCTCTCTGTCTCTCTCTATGAAAAACTTGGCTCAGAGAGGTAAAGTTCTGGTGATGACAAAATAAAAAAGTTGAGATCCATAAGCTATGTAGTATTAAGCTGATCCTTAACACTCTACCTCTGTACAACTTCATTTTACTTTAACCACCTTATATTTTAAAATTCCCTCATTTTCCCCCCTTTCCTTCTTATCATTCCTTGTCTTTCAGTACTTTTACCAGGTGACAATAATAACAATAAAAATCAACCTCAGATATAAAAGCAAGGACATATTTGACTAATGTTCCATCACTGGCATCTTAAATGATCAATCCTTAAATTATACAAGCAGGTCTGCTCATTGCTAGAGATAGGCCTGAAGTCATAACTCCACTTGCTTTGTAGATGAAGAAGAGAAAGTCTCCCAGGAATGTCTATGTACCAACATCTTATGCATAAAATATCCAAGAGAATTTAGGTGACTTTTCCCTTGCAGGACATTTTGAGAAAATTTAAAATGTCTTTACATCAGGTTACTTACAGGAAACCTATAGTTTCTTTCTTTCTTTTTTTTTTTTCTTTAAGATAAAGATAGGTTAATAAAGAGGCAGAGAGAGAAAGAGAGAGAGAGAATAAGGAGGAGGAGGAGAAGGTTAAAGATGAGAAGGAGGAGGAGAAAGAGGAGGGGGGAGGAGGAGAGAAGGAGAATGAAAGAGACCACAGAACTGAGGCTTCTGTCAATGAGTGAACCTGGCTCAAACCTAGTTTACTATTCAAGTGAATTATTTTGCCATCCCTCAACCTATGGTGCCAATGCTTCTCTACTTCCATTGGCAAATACTAAGATACTGTAAAGCAGTAGTTCTCAAGAGTCTCCTTGTGAGAACTAGGACAGCTGGTGTTGAGATATATAGCCACTTATGTGAGTATGCCAATGTTACACTGGAGGCACCCACAGAACTGTTTTTGTTGCGTGGAGTTAGAATGTAGCAACATATAGTTCCTACATCTATTCCATCTTTTTCCCTCCACCAAAAGAAGGATATATCCGCACAAGTCATAAATAATGAATGTGTTAAGGGTTAACACAGAAGTCATTCTACATCTTAAACAAAACAAATCATTAATGCAATACAACTGTATTAATATAAGTAAGTCTCAACTTATTATTATTACAACTCTATTCTTAGCATCTCAAAAACTGTTGGAAAAGTAGGTATTAAAATTAATATTTTGAACACAAGCACAATATAAGAGATGTGGTTCAAAATGTTTGTGATTAGTAAAGTGATTCAGTGAGTAGAATCCATGTTTTACATACTTGAAGCCCTGAGTTTAATCTATAGCTCTGCATTTTATACTAATCAATAAATATTATTTTGATTTCCATGGAAACAGTGAATGATTTATCAATGTATAAAAAATTAAGTGTGAAATCTAAATGCATATATCTTAACAAGCTTCTAATATAATCTGTTTCTTTGAATTAATGGAGATTTTGTGCTGTTATTTATTTCCTCTTACTCTCTCTCTCTCTTCTCCTTCCTCCCTTCCTTCCTCCCTTCCTTCATTCCTCTCTTTAACTTTTTAACTGCTACTAGTGTGGTGGCAGTGACAAATCTACTGTCACTCAGTGGCCCTTCCCTTCCTTTCTTTCTCTTTCTTCTTTCCTTCCTTCTTTCTTTCTTCTGTCTTCCTTTCTTTCTTGTTTGCTGCTTGCTTTTGATAGAGACAGAGGGGGATTGAGATGAAAGGGAAAGATAGATAAACCTGAAGCTCTACTTCACTACTCATGAACCTTTTCCTCCTTGCAAATGGGAACTGGGAGCTTGAAGCCTGGTCTTTGGGTATGGTAGCATGTGTGCTCTACTGGATGTGCCAGCACTCAGCAATCAAATTAATCTTTCTTTTAATATTTACATTGAGAGAGAGAGAGAGAGAGAGAGACAGAGGGGGGGGGGAGACGGATGCACCAGGGCACTGCTCCACAATTTCTAATGTTCTACTTGTCTTTATATTTTCATTTTTATATGGTATCAAGTACTGAACCCAGGGCCTCATGCATACAAGTCACTTGTCACCTCTGAGCCAACTTCTTGGATCAAAATCATGTTCTTAATAGAAAGTCAAACTTTTGCTTTGATTTAAAATTCATGACTTCTATCTTTCCTTCTTAAAGATTTTCACTGTGGTCTTTCAGAAAGATCAATGTGTTTCTAAGACAGGAATAAGATAGACACATGACACATATTCATAGACACCAGACTTAAATCCAGAGCCTACCACTATAACCTTGGTTCTCTCTTAAAATGCTGAGCCTCATTTCTAAAACTGGTCCATCAACAGTAACTGGAATCAATGTATTATGTACTTCAGTGGCCATTAAGGATATGTAAGCTAACTTAATTTGTAGGAGAAAATAAAAACAGAAAGAAGTGGCTAAATCTGTCTAAAAATGATAGATTTACTTTGCTCTTGGTACAATTATCCTGAATCCCATCATTTTTATTTTACTTTTGATACATAAGTAAGCTCTCAACACTCCTCTGAGTTAATAACATACTTGTGTTTCTTTATTCTGTGCCCATCCCCTAAAGTATCTAACTTGAACTCTTTGAGGAACAAAGGCAGAACATTTACTAGACAGAGCTATTAAGTTCAGAGTTGGTTCTTAGTGTTGATTCCTCTATTCAGGAAGATATTGAAATTTCTAACATTTCCCCATTACCATTATTTTCAATTATAATCACAGATACTCTTTAAAGAGCACCTACTTTATATCAGAGAGTTTCAACATCATTGATGCACTTTTTATCACATTATAGAATATTTGACAAATAAGGAACCAGAGGTGGAATAAGTGAAGTTATCAATACAATGCCAGAAAGATTGTAAAGTCGGGACTCTTTCAAGCACACTGTGCCCTAATATAGAACTATCACCTTTTATGAAATTGTAGGGCTTGAGGGAATTGAAAAAACCCATGCTACTACAATGCACATCAAACACACTTTTCAGAAAAGACAGAGCTAGCTTCCTGATGGCAAAGTTTCTATTGCTGCGGGCAAGACAGAGAGATAAGGAAAGGGGAAACATTCTTCTTAGAAATATTTCAGGGAGGTTCCAGTTCAATTTGGAAATACCATCCAATGCTCCCTCAGCCCATGATGAATCGTGATCTAGAGGGCCCTCTAGGTAGCTTATTTTAAACTCTAGATGTTTTGAGAGACTAGAAACACCCCGGCCTTCATCACTGAAGAAAATAAGTCAAATCAACTCAAGACTTCAATCTGTCTTGACTGTTTTTATCAGCCAACATTTGAACAAATGACTTGCTACCTTTTATATTTTCCTCCCTAGGCCTCTATCTCTGGAATAGTCAGCTGCCTTTCCCCTGCTTCATCCTATCTATTTAGTTTGTGAAGTGAATTATAGCATATTCCCGCTGAACAATGCACACCACCCATATCAATTACTCTAGGAAGACATCACTTCTGAGGATGGGAACAAATAAAACCCTGCATTTGGTATTCACTTCTTTCTATACACCAAACCAAAGCAAGTACAGATGGATGTATACCAATGCTTAAGGGTAGATTTATAGGTTAGTTTTATGGCTATAAGTTGATTTAAAATAATTCTGTCATATGTACAAGCCTGTGGTTATTTATTTTCCCTCGTTTCTTCATCAAATATTTTAAAGGCTTGTGATGCACACATTAAATGGAGAATGGAATGCAGAGGGACAAAATTAAAACTAGAGAAGAAATTAAGATGTCATTTGTGGCATTGTTTATAATATAAAAAAATTGAGTGAATGCTTAGCTATAATTGCATGATTGAATATAGTGGCACTTTCCACTAAAGAGAATATTGTTCAACTATTAAAACATATCTATAAATTAATTACTTACGTTGTGAGTCATCATGGTGGAAAATCAACTTGCATAATATTGATTAAGAAAAGTAGGATTTAAAAGCATTTACATATACTGGCTATAAACAAGAGACACTTTGAGACAAAACGCTAGACTAAAATCACACATTAGTGTTAATCACTAGGTGATGGGCTAATGAATGGATTGCGATTTTATTTTCCTTAGTACTTTTCTATTTTTCAATGTTTACTTGCATCTATATAACTTTTTTTTTACAGTGAATACCTACATAGGTCTCAGTTTTCATATCTCTGAAATGGGGATGAATATAACATAGTGTACCTACTAGAGCAGTTCTGGTAATTAGAGTAGGAAATGTACATGAAGACACTAACACAGTGCCTAACATAGGGAATCAATCAAAACATAATGTGATGTCCCCCCTTCTTTTTGTCTTAAAACACAGTGAGCTTTTCCCATGGAATTTTACCTGCTTCTCTCAAGAAGCACTCTGTAGAAAATGTTTAACATTTTTAGAATCTGGGAGACAATACAGACAGAAATCAACAAGTATTTTGCATATTCTTTTCTATAAAACCAGGATAATAATGCAATCCTAGTGCAAAAGCGTTCAGGGCAGGCACAGGAAGAAATCACAGATTCCAAACATATACAGGTACACCCTCACTTATGTAACACAACAAGTACGCACAGTGTAAATGCATGCAAGCACACACTATCCTACATGTGTACACGACATGCCAGAGGCATATACACCAATGGCACAGAGCGACAGCATCCCGACAGTGTGAAGGATTTCCTTTTGCCTTTATTGTTAGGACCTAAGTTGCCTGACTCTGAAATGGTCTTATACATTAAGAAGTAAATAAACAAGAAGATGTGATCTGTCTTTGAGTATTCCTTCCAGAAAAATTAAATGGTCATCCAACCCAATGTGCTCACGGTTTACAACTGTGTTCATCCTGAGCTCTACATTATACATTCCCCATTCCATGTACAACAAAATCCATACCTAGGTCTGCATAGTTAGACTTGAAAAATTGCTTGCATCCACAAAAATACAGCTCGAAGTCAGTTTCATTTGACCTGCGCAAAGTGTATCCATTTTCAAGAGCAGCAAAAGCATCACAGGTATAACGGTAGGTAATGAAACCATAGCTGTCTCTGCAATGAACAAAGAAGACAAGTTCAAAGCCCAGAGAAGTTGCATAAGCATATGTTGACTGTAACCCTTTCTGCACTGGAAGACTTCACTGGTGCCAAACGTCTACACCACTGCATCCATTTGTCAGTGTGATTGTCCTGTCAAGCTGCTAAATACTTATTTCTAGGACAGAGAATCTCAGCTAGAGAGATTAACAAATGGGGTTGAAAGAAAATAAATACGGTTCTGAACTCAACATGTCATCTGTCAAAGCATTCTCATCCTCCTAATCTTAAGACCATAATTTTTTTACATATGTCAGCTTCTAAACAAGAAATAATCTTGAAGATTCTCACCCATCATCCCGCAGATTTACTGTGCACTCCTCAATTTCACCAAAAACTTCAAATCGGTCCCTCAGTTCCGTTCGTGTTGTGTCAGGTCTGATTTTGCCAATATAAATCACTCGGCGTTCTTCCTGGGGGCGGAGGAGAGGGGTGTGAGAGAGGTTTTAGTAAGTTCTGGAGATGGGAGAGAAGCTGAACCTCTAGAAATCTTCAAAAAGGTACAGCCATGCATAACAGGAACCTGCCAAGCATGCCAGTTAAAAGGAGACACATGCTAAAACTAGAAAAGGCTATACTTGAACTCATTTTTACATCCTATGTCTTAAATCTCCCTCTTTCTCATCTGCACTCTTTTCTTATACCTTACTATCTTCTTATATTTCTTTGATACTTATTTTTATTATTATTTATTTATTTTAATATTTATTTATTTATTTATTCCCTTTTGTTGCCCTTGATGTTTGGTTGTTGTACTTATTATTGTTGTCGTCATTGTTGGATAAGACAGAGAGAAATGGAGAGAGGAGGGGAAGACCAAGAGGGGGAGAAAAAGACACTTGCAAACCTGCTTCACCGCTTGTGAAGCGACTCCCCTGCAGGTGGGGAGCCGGGGCTCGGACCGGGATTCTCACATTGGTCCCTGTGCTTTGCACCACCTGCGCTTAACCCGTTGTGCTACAGCCCAACTCCCGATACTTATTTTATTTATTTCTTTTGGAGAGAGACAAAGGTAAATTGAAAGAGAAGGAGAAAAGAGAAAGAAGAGAAGAGGACAGGGAGGAGGCCTGCAGCACTATTTCACTGCTTGTGAAGCTTTCCCACTGTAGGTGGGGACAGGAAATTTGAACTCCAGGTCCTCATGCACAACTCTACAAGGTACATCACCCCTTGTCCCCCTCCTCTACCACTTGTATCCATCACTGTGATTCTCTCACAATAGTGCATTAGGAAATAAATGTGTAGAATGTGCTCTCTTTATCACTAGGTAGCTTGTTGGTATGTTCCTTTCCCTTGCCACTTCCGGTGAAGAGATGTATAAAAGGTGATGTATCTGATTAATAAACGAGATACTGCTTCCCAGCTCCAGCCATGAGTACCTGGTCATCTCTCTACCGCCCGTGAAGCTAGCCCAGCCCGGCATATGGCGCCCGAACAGAGACACACAAGCAGCAGACCTAAGAAGACCAGATAAGTAAAGCCGCTTGGCTACCCATCCGTCATGGCCTGCCTTTCTACTTATGAAGAGGTTTCCCAAAGCCTCTACTCTTTCTTCATGAGACAGTTTCTCTGTCTTTGGAACATTTTGCTCTGGGCCACACTTTGGTTCCCTGACCAGGAACTTTGGTTCCTTATGACTGTGATTGTAGAGCTTGGAAGTCACACGGAGATTTCTCCTTGGACTTTCTGGATTCCCTCTCCCATGTTTCCTGAGGAGAAGGACTGCATTTTGCTCTGGGCCACACTTTGGTTTCTTATGACTGTTATCATAGAGCTTGGGAGATGTGCGGAGATTACTCCTTGGACTTTCTGGACTTCCTCTCACATGTTTCCCACAGAGAAGGACTACTCTAACTTGAAGAGCATTCTCCAGTCCCCAAGAATGGAGACACGTGGTTAGTTCTACTCTCCTGATTTGATTCTTTCTTCTAATACGTTCTTGGGGATGGATGCCTGCAATCCTTCAGGAACTGTCAGAAGCACCCTAAATGGAATTTTGAGGAGCATTTTGGACTAGGATGCCCTCCGGGGACTCATGATTCTACATAGTGAGATCTGGATAATCTGGTTCAAGGTGAAAGAAGCAAAAACTGCCTACCGCTTCTCTCTTGATTCCCCCCCTCGTTGTTCTCTCTGATTATCTTAAGTTTGCTGTCTGCATTCAGTTGCGTTTAGTAAGAGAGTGATTTGAATGATTGAATTTTTGTATGACATTGACTTTACAAAAAAAAAAAAAATGCTGGATGCAGCCATGATTTCTAGAGACATCCAGAAACAGTCCAAAAATTGTTTTTCTCTTGATTTTTTACATCTTGGAAACGTTTAATTCTGAAAACTGTATGAGTATGGGCGGGGTAGAAAAAGCAATGGTTATGTTAATGATTTTCATGCCTGAGGCTTCTAACCATGGTTCTTTTATTGAGCTTAAACTGTTTAAACAACCTTAAATTCATACTAGAAAGGACTTCCAATTATAATGGAGTTATCAATTATAGTAAACTTCTAATCTGCTACAAGTTTTGTTTGACAAGTAAGTGAATTTCAGCTGTCAAGTCTTCACATGAAAAAGCATCTGCTCAAATGAAATCCCCGGAAATCCATTTGGACCCCTGTTCTCTGACATCGCCCACAAGATGGCACGACTAGAGCATCCCCCCCCTAGCCGAAACCAATGATATGACCTGGCACAACCTGAAGAAACAGATTCACAGACTCCAGAGCTCACTCTCTATAGAAAAGTGGAATTCCGGTGGTTGATCTTCCCCATCGAGACAGACGTGAAGCATTTCATCCCCTGGCATTTCTTCCATGGTCATCTGCTTTGGACTAACACTTGTATTGGACTTACTGGTATACCTCTTGGATACTTTACACAACTTTACAGCAGTTTCCCTTTATGCTGCTGGGTTTCTCAAAGACTGACCCCAGGAACCCATGGACTTTGCAGCCAGCAGCCTTGGGGACTCTATAGGCCATGCCTCTCTCACCTGCAGGCTCTGTCCCCAGAGTCAGTAACCCTCCCCCTCCTTACTAGGTCTTGCTCACAGAGGCAGGAAATGCCCACAGAGGCAGGAGACACCCTTTTTCCTGCCAGGCCTTGCCCTTTGAGGCAGGAAACACCCCCCTCAGGCCTCCCCTTGGCATCACGCTGGTTCTTGCTGCTCTCTTACTTGTTCCTCCATGTCTTCTTCCAGTTCTTTTGAAAATGCCTGTACAATATAGGTTTCTGTTCACCTCACACTCTTGATACTATGGCCATTAGTTAAAAAGAAAGAGGGAAATGTTGATATGTTCCTTTCCCTTGCCAATTCCAGTGAACAGATGCATAAAAGATGATGTATCTGATTGATAAATGAGATACTGCTTCCCAGCTCAGCCATGAGTCCCTGGTCATCTCTCTACTACCCGTGAAGCTAGCCCAGCCCAGCAGTAGCTGCATAGTACCTATGCAGTAGTCTCATGCTGGTGAAATAATTAATCTTCAAAACTGGTAAGAAACTAACTTGATTCATACAACTGTTTAGCTTCTTGTTAACTCAGAATTCTAATAATGAGATGACAAATTCTGACATCCCTCACAAAATCAATTCTTCAGGCCTTGTATAAATACATATTACCTTAGGGTGCTGATTAGGAATGCCAATTATTGGGGTTTATCCTAGATGTATTTAAAGCATCTTTGAAATAGAGGGCTCAGTGATATTCTTTTTAAACAAGCAGACCCAGATGGTTCTTCTGCAGTTGGTGCAAAGACAATCGCTTGAAAAATACAGTCTTAAAATGTAGGCCATTTTCAGCCATGGGTCTCTAAAGAATAAGAGCTATAAAAGAAACTATAGTTTACTTTGCCAATGAATCTTATTTTAAGAATGAACTAGAAGGGTGTGGCCTAATTTTCACAAGTGGAGTCAATATCATCTTAATCTGAAAGTAATCAGAGATGTATAACCTACAAAACATGAGAAGAATAACTTATAGACCAAATACAGGCCCCTTGAAAAGAAAAGCAATAGTATATTCTTACTATAGGAAGCAAATTTCATTTCTTTCTCCAGGTAGGTAAGATCGAAGGTGATGATGATTCTCAGGAAATAAAAAGGCCTTTCAAGAACATAAAGTGTTAATATAAAAGATATAGTCGACCTGCCTCTAACAGATAGGAGAATGAGGAGGACTTAAATCTGCAGATATTTAAGGATGATGAAGCAAAGAGCAGGCAACAGGAGCACAGCAAAGATTTAGCTTGCTTCAGAATATGCTATAGGTCTACTTGAGCATATCCTGTCTTGGATGGGACAAAATCTTACTCAGATTTAAGACAAATGTTATATGATCTACTGGATATCTTCCTTTTCATATGTCCAGTGCTTAGTAAAACACCTAGTCACTGAGCGGGCACTCAATATGTGCTTGGAAAATGTAACAATTTGCAGACTCACTAACACATACGTTCTTGGTAATCAGCTTATCCATGCTTTGACTTCCTTTTTAACCATATATAACATTCAAGCATTACACATTTCTATTTTCATCATGGAAATTCCACTAAGCTTTAAGACTAAAATAAAAGCTATCTATTTGGGGCTGGAAAGATAGCATTATGGTTATGCACAATATTTTCATACCTGATAGTGCAAGGCCATAGGTTCTGTCCCCAGAACCACCATAAACCAGAACTGAGGAGTACTCTGCTGTGTGTGTGTGTGTGTGTGTGTATCTCATCAAATAAAGTGTTTAAAACACTATTTGTTTGGCATCCCAGGTGCTTCGAAATAGATTCAAACCAAAATAGTACTCAAACCAAATGTTCCACTTCTACTTCTGTTATCTCCACTATTTTTTTCTCCAAGTTCTTGTATTTGTGAATGTCAACCATCTCGATAGTCCTTTAAATCAAAAATATGAATGTCTTCCTTATTCTCTGAATTCCCTCCTCATAGCCAATTCATTAAACCCAGCTGATTATATTTCATGAAAGAGAAAAGTCAGTGCAGTATTCTACCATTTGAGGTGTCTTATTTGTTTCTGTTTTTCCTGTTTTCATTCAGTACTAGGGAATAAACCGAAGCCTCACACAAGTAAGGCATGTGCTCTACTACTGAGCTTCCTCCTGGGCCCAAGTCCTATTGATTTATTTTCACCTCTGAAATTTCTTTCTAGTCTGTCTCCTTTATTCTACTCCCCCAAATCAAACTTCCTGTATCTCTTTCTGTGCAAATATATCAGCTGCTAAACTTAAATCCTCTGTGTATTTTGAGCCTTCATAAACCTATCCACCCAGAGATTTTCATTTTGGTACCCTGCTCCAAACTCGGTCAGACTCTGCTTTGAATTTCCCTTTCTGTTCTTCTTTCTCAACTTCTGTTTATGAGTTGGCTCCTATGCTAAATATGGGACCCAGATCAAGTCAATGGAGTTTACAGTCAACAAGATTTATATACTTTTCCCGTATTTAGGAGCTACTCTCTTCCCTGATCCAGCTTTCTATACCTTTTTCCAGCCATGACATCATCTCCCCAGACAGTAACCTGGGTCCACCTGCATATCAGATGTCAGGCAAAAACTAATAAATTCATGGACCCTTTGGAATATACCTAAAATAGACCTACTAGCTATCTCCAAAATGGAGACCTCAAATCTTCATCTGCAATATTCTAGTCTTGAGGTTCATGATTAGTCAACAATTTGTTTGGCTTTATGTGTTAACTCTGTTTTCAGCTACAAGGTTCCAGATGCTACCAACCGGACTTCCCTGGGCAGATGACGCCACCAATGTGTCATGGAGCTATGCTTCCCCAAAGCCCTGCCCCACTATGGACAGAGAGAGACAGGCTGAGAGTGTGGATTGACCTATCAATGCCCATGTTCAGCAAGGAAACAATTACAGAAGTCAGACCTTCCACCCTCTGCATCCCATAATTACCTTGGGTCCATACTCCCAGGGGGCTTAGAGAATAGGAAAGCTATCAGGGTAGGGAATGGAATACAGAACTCTGGTGGTGGAAATTGTACCCCTCTTATCCTATGGTCTTGTCAGTGTTTACATTTTATAAATAAATTAATTTATTAAAAAAAGAAAAAAAATACAAAAAAAGTCACCTCTAAAAGTCAAGATGCAGAACACTATGGAAACAGTTGATAAATCTGACAACAGCTACCAATACAACTGACCAAATGAAGGGAATACATCAAGCAAGGAAGGCAGTCTGCATCCTTTCCATGTAGAGTGTGTGTCTTCACTGAAGGTGGTAATTGTGATGCTCTACAGAATCCATCCCATCACAGATGTCAGTAAATATAAATGGAGGGTGAGGTTCATCCTGGTGAAGTAGTGTACACTTGAACAAGGGAATCATAACACCACATTCCATTCTATTTATGCTGCTAACTCTAGCCAAAAAGCCCAATGTGATGGGACTGTTATCTAAACTTCCTGGCGCCTGCTCGCATAGATGTTATGGATTTTTTTTTAAATGAGTCTTTTTAAGCAAGTCACTACTGTGTAGAGGAAAAAGGAGGAGGAAATGCAGAAGAGAGAGAAAGAAATTGAACTATCACAAAGAAATTGCTCAACTACCATTATGGGAATACTCAGCCTACATATTCAAGGAAATTCAAAGTTAAAGCTAAAATAGACCATATGTACTTCCATATGCAGACATATTGGGACAGTCTCTGAATTGCTTCTTTATACAAAGCTGTATGCAACAATGATCCCATAAAGAAGATAAACCAGAGGATTTTTTTATATTAAAAACTGATACATAGCACTGTAAAAAAAAAGGGGGGGGGAGGAGAAGAAGATGACACAACCTGGACATGAAAGACAGAAATCCAAAGTACTAGTCTACATTGACTTAAATTACCTACTTGTCTATCATTTCCTCTTGTGGAAGAGAAGAATGGGACCCAGATTTTCTAACTTACAAAAGATCAGAGATTGAATGTATGTTTAAATTCTCATTTGAGAAGATGACTAGTGTGTTTGGTTTTCCTTGTGCTAAAAATGAAACTAAAGGCATCTGAAGGTCTAAAAAGCAAAGACAAAAATCTCTCTAAGATTAGCCAAAATGTCTAGCAAAGAAACGATTATTTTTTAACACGTTGCAGTTTTATTGGATAGATGAATAGATTCCATATCTTTAAAAAACCTTAACATTTGCAGCCAATTTTTCAAGACATTAATTTCTAAACAGGAGATGAAAGGAAAAGAAATCAAAATGCTTAATAACATTTCCAACTTTTTTTAAGGCTTGGAGGAACTCTAAACCTTTGGAAAAAGCTCCTTGAAAAATGATTTTCAGACCAGCTTTCACTATTGAAGAGAATGGAACATTTATCAAATATCTTTTAGCTTCAATTTTCACTAAAGCTAGTTTACTGATGGGGTAGATGATAAAACTGAAGATTTATGTTGCACTAACAGGTCTAGTAAATCCTCATTACATCAAAACATATGGGATAAGTACAAAAAAAAACATCAACTGAATTAACTCATTTTGCATTACTAAAATTATTATATAAGAATACAATCTAGGAGCAAGCTGGAGTAATGTTGTTTTTCATCAACTAGCAATATATTCTTAGTAAAAGCAATTTAACTAAGATGTGACAGAAATTAGCAGACAAATTAACATTTACTGAACTATAATGCAGTGTCTGTTGCATATTATGGGTCATGGCATAGAATTGTCCTACAATGTTAAGTAACAATAAGAGTGTGATATAATTAAGATTTGGTTTCTCAGAACTCTCACTTTAAGTAGAAAAAAAATGAAAGAAATGTAAAAATTTCTTTTCCATTGCTAAGAAAATGGCATGTCAACTTTGACAAAGCAAGATCTGTGTTCATTTCCAAATTGGCTACCACCTACCTGACTTTTACAAGACTTGCAAAGATATTACACATATTACACAGACAAGATGACTGATATAATTCAGGCTACTTCTTTCAGGAAAAGAATAGCTCTGTTTTATGAGAGGGGTGAATATACATGAAAAACTAAAACTGGAGAACAACGTCAGTACTGTGACAAAACACTGGGAAAATGTTAGTGTCTTGCTCTTAATATTGACTGTACTCATCTACTTCAGTAGATGCTCAGTAAGTGTCTGCAGCTAAGGAATACTTGGAGGGAAGAAATAAAACAGTATCATTCTGTATTATAAAGTTATTCCCTTTCAAGTATACCCAGGAATATCCATCCATAGTGACTCAAGTTGTATAAATATGAATAAACTCAGGTTAGCATGCTTATTAGCTGTTAAGTGTGAACACATAAAACATACAATTTGAGAGTATATATGTGCATTTGATAAAACTAAGTCTCTCTCTCTCTCTCTCCATATATATATATATATATATATATATATATATATATATATATATATATATATATGTATATCCAACCACATGAAACTTTTCTTAAAATAATGGACTGAATACAAAAAATCATCTATTTCCTCCAAAATAAATAACCTTGAGAAATTCTATTGTTTTCACTCTCATGTAGAAAAACCTAATCATGATCAGTGATCACACTCTGGGTCCTGGCTCCTAGGCCACACATTGATCAATGGAGATGAGAAATAAAATGGTACAAGCATTTCCTAAGCATGTGTTCTTTTGGTTTTAAGCACTGAGCCATATCAGAATGTCTAAATTTGCCCTTTATATTAACATCCCTTTATCATGTTTTCTGCCAGGAAACTGTGAGGATTGCAAATGGAGCTGGACTTAGAACTCAACAAGAAATTAAAACAGTGACAGTTTGGACAGTAGGTATTACAGTCTGGTTTGCAGTGTTCTAATATAACTTAAATTACTCTGAGCCTATGGAACTACGAATGGCAGAGAGTGAGTTGAGTTCTGAGAAAGAGTTTTGATGGAAATCACAGGAAAGTGGCCGTTGACACAATGACAGTAATCAACCAGAATATATGGTTCTGTGTTATTAAAGACTAAATACTGGTCTTCTCTGAAAATCTCTGATTTAGTGTAGGTTTGTTGATCTAGATAAAGACATAAAATTTTTTTTTAATTCTCTCCCCCTTTCCTTGCACTTGTTTTTTATTGCTGTTGTAATTATTGTTGTTGCTATTGATGTCATTGCTGTTGGACAGGACAGAGAGAAATGGAGAGAGAAGGGAAAGACAGAGGGGGAGAGAAAGATAGACACCTGCAGACCTGCTTTACTGCCTGTGAAGAGACTCCCCTGCAGGTAGGGAGCAGGGGGCTCGAACCAGGATCCTTAGTTCAGCCCTTGCACTTTGCGCCCTGTACATTTATCCCGCTGCTCTTCTGCCTGACCCCCTCTAGATAAAGACTGTCTGGTTATTAGCAATAAAGTTCCCAGACTTATAAAACCAGATCCCTGTGCAACACAAAATAAACGTGATGCAGTTTCCAAGAAAAAGGTTGAAAACACCATTTAATGTCTGGAAAATATAAGTAAATCATTAAAGGATCTTAACTTTTGCTTTCCATTTCCTTTGGCCTCTATAGATTGTCTATTTTGTAATTTATCTGAATTTCTCCAAAACCACCAAAGGCATTCCAAATGTAATTTGGGATTTCTTTACTACTTTAAGGGTATCTCAAAAATATGAATGGGAATGATCTATCAAGATACTTAAGAACTGTCCCTGTCTCACAGATGTTTCATGAATGACTTTCCAAGTTAATGGAGAAAAGTGAGTCAAAAAACAGTGTATATATCTCAGTGCCAAAGTCCATAAAAGTAAACTTTGGAAATGCATTGTAACACAGGAGAACAGATCATTTTGATGATGAAAATCAATCGGAAAAATCTTTCTGTGGGTAAATTCATTAAATAGCTCTACTATGCCTTTAAAGAAAGACTTTAAACTCTATATCATAACTTATAGAACCCTTGAAGGTTTGGCTTTTCCCGAGCCCTCCAGATTTACTTCTTGTATCTCCTGTGCCCCAGTGTTAAATACAGTAATTCAATATGCCTCACTCTTTTCCAGAGAATGACTAAGAGCCGTATGTAGCTGGAACAGCAATGTTCAAGAAACATAGAATGCAACACATGCAATTTTAAGTATTCTAAAAGGCACAGTTAAAAATTAGGGACTTTAAAATGGATGTGATTCAGATCAATATATCCCATTTCATTTCAATCTGTTACTGATATAAAAATATCAATGAGATATCTTAGATTCTGTTTTTGCATTGAATTCACATTCTAATCACATACTGCATCTTAATTCTGGACTAGGTGAAAAAATATATATGCTACCATACTGCATAGCAAATGTATAGAAACTCTCTCTCTTCCATTCACATAGGTTGCAAATCAAACCATGCCTCCACAGGGAAGCCCTTCCTCACTCCTATGTCTGGATGCCCTGTCCTCCTGTGTCATTAAGGAAATGTAGATATACCCTCTGCAATAGCATTGATCACACTGAAGTGCCTGCTTGAGTATCTGTGCAGGTCTTACTTAATTTTACATTCCAGGTACCTAACAAATACTTCTGACATACAGACCTATATTTTCATTGATGCCAAGGTAGATATGATACATAATAGTCCAAACAAGAATCAGCTGAACAGTAGACCTCAACTCTTTATATGAAACTTTTACCATGTTCCTATATTCAGAGAACGAAAGACAAACAAAAACCCTCAGTCCCTTAGTTTCTAAGAAATCCTCTATAAAAATAAAAAAAAAACCTCAATCCCAAATTCTCAGTTATCTATTTATCTCAGTTATTCTCTTTATCCAGTTAAACTAGAATGATCTACTGTAAGCCTGCTTGACATTTGCACTATAGAAAATGCCTTTCAAAGGGCACTGATAAGGGTTGTCTTAGCCAGAGTTAAACAAGGATCTGGTCAGTGGTTATTACTCAAAGGGGAGTTCCTATCTGAAGCCACTGGCCTCAAGAGTACCACTGATTGATGCACCCCTGATGCAGAACAATCACAGTGTTTGATCAAGCAGTAAAGAACCAAACTAGCAAAAAGATGTTTCCCTTCCTTTTTTTGCACTCTAATTAAGTATTTGGCACTAAATTATCCTTGGAAGGAATAAAGAAGGCACATGTCATTTATCCACACTGCTTTGATTATAGTTGCTTTGTATTTTACCCTAATGAGCAAATATTTGATGAAACTATTCATCTCTCTCTTTAATGTCATACTTTGGGAAGAAACATGGAAACTATTCTAGAACCATAATTTGCCAACAATGGAATAGCTATTTCCTTCATATTTGCTCAACATGATTCTCTTTTTTAAAGATTAATTGTGATGTGCCCTATTAAGAGGTTTCATATGCTATATGGCACTAAATAAATGTGAGTTATTATAATTATTGGATAGGCTATTAATTAAATACATCAAAATTAGAAAAATTGGATTTTTCCTTTTCATTTGTCTTCTTAAGTGATAATTAATGAGACTCTGGCAAATGTTAATAGTGCAGTTTATTTGAAAGTTGATAAAATTAAAGAAAAGTGAAAATTGCGAAAGACCTTTGATTTAGTCTTAGGTAGATTCAAAGCTCAATGGCAGTAAACACCCTAGACCTTTAGCCTAGGGATCCAATTACTTCTCATTTCTTTCTCCTTGAGGCTTGTGATGAACAAATGTCTCAGTTGACTGTTTGCTAGGCAGTGCTCATTTTTTTATACTAGCAGTCAGCACTTTTATATAGATTTTTCAAGATTTTGTTAATGGCAGTATTTTTTTTTTCTTAAAGATACCATCTATACTTAACCTTTATAGTTAAGAATAATTTATCTAAGACCTGGTTAGCTTATATGTAAGATATATCTAAAGGATGATATTCACTGAATTAACTCATAGCACTTGCACAGGCAGGCAGCAGCTGTAGTGGGCAAAGGGAGTGAGTGACATTTCTGATGGATTAGCCATGGCTCCCTGGAGCATCATGTTGGGAAAGACCCTAAGGCTCTATGGGTCTTGGTTCAGTGGGAAAGGATTCCCTAATCAATTAGGAATATCTGCCAAAGGACTCAGGCTGAAAGCAGACAGTTAGACTACCTTGTTTTGGCCATTTAAGGTGTGTCTTGATAAGCAGCAGAAGGGAATTGAGATCTAGTTTATCCACCAGTAAGAATACTGACATGAGGGGGGAAAGCAAGTTTACCATAGTCTGTACCACGGCACAAAAGGGTGAGTAGTGGTCTAATCTATATAACACTATAGTGTAATAAGATTACAGTAAGTGATGAGTTGGATTACTAGAAAGCAGCTCAGAAGACTTGTGTTAACTACCCTCTTTGGGTGCTAAGGCAACATAGGGAAGAAACTATGTCTTCCTGTCCTGTACCTCTAACTTGAACTCTTCATGGACAAGGATTCACCATGGACAATTCAGTCCTTAGATCTGCCAAGAAGATAAAAACTGAAACCAAACAGTGATAGGACTTCAGAGTTAATTCAGGAAGAGGAAAAAAAAAAAAATCAGCAGAGATGGTAGGAAAAACTCATCCTCTGACCAGAAAGAACTAGCATCTGCTTGGATAAATCTCAGCACTCTCAATATTTTGGAAACACTGATAAGCATCAAAATAAATGAGAAATATGCAGTATGAATGGAAAATATCCCGACTTCATATTCTGCATTTCAATAATGTGTTAAAAGGGCCTGGGGATTCACTGATGTTTGAAAATTGAACAGCCAAATGTTGTTACTATATGCAGATATTCTCACTGTTACATGTAATCATAATCTTAGTTAGACAACTATTACATATTGAGAGAGAGAGAGAGACCAGAACATCACTCCTCCATTTTATGCAGTGCATAGGCTTTAACCCATGGCATCACACATGGAAGAAATTCTATACCTAAGCCATCTCCCCAGTCCGGAGATTGAAACAACCTAACATTACCTTTAGATTCTTATCTGATCTAAAAAAAAATAAAAATAAAAGATAGACATACTGAGAAGGAAAATGGGAAGGAAATAAGGAAGGAAGAAAGTAAAAATGGAAGGAAGTAAAGAAGGAAGAAAGTAAAAAAAGGAAGGAAGGAAGGAAGGAAGGAAGGAAGGAAGGAAGGAAGGAAGGAAGGAAGGAAGCAAGGAGAAAGCAAGTAAGCCTCCTGAAAACAGAAGTTAACTCCAGTCTGCTTACAATTGCCTTCTGCCTCTGCCTCTCCCTTTGTTTGGCCCTTTCGGACTCCCGCTTCTCATACTCTTTGCGGTATTCTTCCCTCTTCAGCCTTTCATGCTGATACTCCTCGTAGCTGTCATACCTAAGAAACATAACTGCATCATTAAGTCAACCACCTCAATTTGCAGCAACAAAAGAGCCACAATCAACTGGGGGGTGGGGGTGGACGTGGGGGTGGGGAGCGGGCTTCCTGTCATAGGGCGTCATCTAGTGGAGGGAACAGGGGAGCAGCAGAAGGAACAAGGTCAGTGTGTTACCTGGGCCTAAGGCCATAGGGCGATCTTGACCTTGACCTCGAACACAGGGGTGAATTCCGGTGCGTGCGGTGTCTGCAGTGACTTGACTCATAGTAGTAGCAAGACCTGGGGCAAGGGGGAGGAGAAAAACAAAATGGGCTCTTGCAACTGCTCCTTAATCCCAGCATGCCCTGACATCCTCTGGAACAGCACATGACATAAATGAACTTTCTCTTCCCTGCCACTAGTGAGATGTCTCGGTGACAGTTTGATCATCTAGTCAGCTTAGAGGCCCGGGAGTGATGTGTTCTCTCTCAGCGTTGCTTATTGATGTGAACGTGGAGCGCCAGCCTGGGTACACTGTCAGCTTTATCTTACATGGATCTCGACTCTCCTGGTACAGGGCAGCTCTCCAGGTAATGGAAAAAGTTAGATGAGCAAAACAGCCTTACAAATTGCTCTCGCTTTCTGATCTGACTGGCTCAAGGCTCTGTGCTCAAGGCTGACTGATTTCAGAGAAGATGGGGAAGAACCTGTGTGTGTGTGTGTGTGTGTGTGTGTGTGTGTGTGTGTCTGTGTAACAACCATCTATTTAGTTCCATGGGACACAGAGATGCAATTGGTTAGTGTTTTGAATGTGTGTGTGTGTGTGTGTGTGTGTGTGTGTGTGTGTGTGTAACAACCATCTATTTAGTTCCATGGGACACAGAAATGCAATTGGTTAGTGTTTTGAATGTGTGTGTGTGTGTGTGTGTGTGTGTTGTGTTTGGGGGTCTGGGCTAGGTGGGAGGGGAATTTCTTATTCTTTGCCTGGATACAGAGAAGGTTTACCTTGAAGAAGATCTACTGCCTGGGGACCGTGATCTTGACCTGGAATAAGGTGATCGGGAACAAGACCTGTGTCGAGAAAAGGACCTTGACCGAGAACGCATCCTTTGGGGTCTTTGAGAAAATAAGGATTTAGGTGGCGACACAGAATCTCTACATGGAGAGTTAAAAGAAGAGCAAGAATGCGACATGTCGAACAAGGAATAGGATGGCGTGCCGTCCCAAGGGTAGCTCAGTTTATCACTTTCATCCTCGCTGTCATCAAACAGGCCGTCCATGGCTAGTCCTGAATTTATAAACATAGGTAGTTTGGAGAATTGTTCATTACTGAAATCACTGTCCCTCAGTTCACTGGTCTTGTCTGCTTCATCATCAAAAACAGCTTGACTGGGATAACCGAAGTGCTTGTTCAGCTCGGCTCGGATTTCCTGGTCTTGGAGCTGTTTTCTGGTGCTGCAAGGGGAACTCTGTTTACCCACCTCCGAAGTCTCTCTCAGGTAGCACTGGCCTGAATCTGTGGAAGAACAGATCTGCTGCCCCTGCCAATCACAGGGCGTATCTTTATATTCAAGTTGTTGAGAGTCTAGGAGCTCCTGTGAGATATTGATCAGTATTTCTGTTTTGGAATTAATGGACTGACAATAGTCATGGTCCCCAAATAGCCGGAGACTGGGCCGTTTGGCCTTTCTTTCCTCGTGGCCACTGGTGAGCGCTGAGGTCTTGCTCAGCTGTGCGTACAGCTCAGATTGTTCGGGCCCTTTGTTGGCAGTATTACTGCCATGGGTACCAGAAGTCTCACTGTAGCGAGGCTTCTTGGATGGCGGAGGTACCACAGTCTTGCAAGAGGACTTCAGCTTTGGAGAAGCCCTAAAAGGGTTATCTTGGTTGGCTTTATGAGGAGGAGTTGTGGGTGGAGTTAGGCCTAAGGCAAACAAACAGAAAAGAGAGAAACAACATTTTTTTTTAAAAGCACCAGACTATGCTTTCCAGACTTCCAAAGATTTCAGGCAATGGCTCCAACTGAGTGAAGCAGAAGGCAACAAAATTCATAACCAGACCTGAAAAAGTGACTCCCCATAAGCTTCTGTTACCAAGAAAAATATGGAGTGAGGATTCTGGGCTACAGGGAGAATCCTGGTATTTTTATGACAAACATCAGCACAATAGATCCAGCTTCCCAGTAAACATCAACACATCACTATGAACTCCAAGGCACTGGGCATCACCAATGCTGGTGTTTTCAACAGCATCCATGTAGTCTGTGATATGGAAAAATCAATGTGTGGGTCTCGGGAATCACAGAATAGCTGTAATAGCATTTAGCTGCAAAAAGAAGCCACAGAGCAAGTGGCTCAGGGGGTTTTGTCTAAGCAAGCAAATCTACCCAATGAGCATCTTGTGCAGGGAGAGCTGGAGGTGTGTGTGTGTGTGTGTGTGTGTGTGTGTGTGTGTGTGTGTGTGTAAAACGACTTAGGCAACTTCAAGTTCAGTCAAAGACCAGAGGAGAACCCAGGGAACTAGACAACTCCACAAGTAAATAGCAATGATTCTTTGTCTCCACAGTTCATTAACTTAGTAAACCATGGCTAATGTAGGTATAATACATTCTTGTAAGCATAACTAATACATTCTGTCTAAAATATGGTTCTGCAAGAGAAACCTAAGTGAACAGTAACACTAAAGATTACAACGGCAGTGGACCATTTTATTGAGAGCACAACATCAGGAAGGATTATGAGGCTGAAGGGTGGAAATGAATGCAAGCTTCGGCAACCAACTAATTAGATAAAGAAAATAGGCAAATAAATAAATAAAGGAAGAGGGGGCGAAAATCTGCCAGTCATTGCCTTAAGTGCTTTTTTCTACACAAGGGAAGACATTCTATCACAAGTTATCATGGGAGAGCCTGGTGTCTGGAGTAGCCTCAGAATCTCCACCCCTGAATGAGTGCTACTCATTTCTTTATGCCGAGGAAAATCACTGTGAAGGGGCTTCCGGGTTCCTGATCTTGAAGGGGGTCAGACTGAAGTTTCACTGATTTGATGCTTACAAGGGTACTTTCAAGTTCATAGCAGCCTTTCTCTTTAGGAGGACTGGGGAATGGTTACTCAGCAAAAAGAACTTCACTAGGGCAAACAAGCCTGGGGGTAGACTTAAGGTGACTGCATACTTCAAGATGAGCCAGGGTTATCTACTTTGATGGGGAGGAAAAGTGTGTGTGTGTGTGTGTGTGTGTGTGTGTGTGTGTGTGTGTGTGTCACCTGAAGCCCTGTTTCACCACTTGTGAAGCTTTCCCCCTGCAGGTGGGGACCAGGGGACTCGAACCTGGGTCCTTTGGCACTGTGATGTGTGCTGTCAACCATATGTGCCATCACCCGGCCCCCAGACATCTTTTCACAGTACCCCCAGTAAGACTTCTTTCTTCTTCTTCTCCTTCTCCTTCTCCTTCTCCTTCTCCTTCTCCTTCTCCTTCTTCTTCTTCTTCTTCTTCTTCTTCTTCTTCTTCTTCTTTTTTTTTTAAATATTTTGTTTATTAGTGAGACAGATAGGAGACCGAGAAAGAGCCAGACATCACTCTGGCACATGTGCTGCTGGGGATTGAACTCAGGACCTCAGGTTTGAGAGTCCAATGCCTTATCCACTGTGCCACCTCCCGGACCACTAAGGCTTCTTTCTTAATTTTCCAGTAACTTACTGGCAGAATCGCTCACTTGATGTTTTTCAGGTGTCTTGGTGAACAGGGATCTTAGTTTATCTCCACAAAGCCTATTAAACTCTTGGTACATTATAGCTTGGGCTTATTTTCACAAAACAACTTTCTTATTTGTATTAGTCTCTTCTCGGAGGCTCCTTTAGCAGACAGACTTCCACTTCAGTACCCCAGGTATGAGTTGAGAAGCTGATGAATCTGTGCTAGCGAGATGGCTCCCAAGCCACATGTGGAGAGCACTGCCACCCTTCCCCCATGTCTGTGTGACACAGCTTTGCATTCAGATATAGGTATTATGATTGACATCCTAGACACATAGCGAGAAACCCTAAACTTCAGAAACACCAAATTAGGCCACTATTAAAGAGGGACAAGTTCTATAAATAGTTCTGCTATCTAGGGATTTTAAATATAGAAATTCTTTTGAGTCTTGAACATTTGAAACCCTTGTCCTAGTACCTCAGCTCATTATCACTTAAATAACTGATTCTCGAGTTGCTTGTGGGAGTGGTGGCACCCTGATTGTAGTTTCTTTGAGGGGAATTACAAAAAAGAAGAAAGAAAGAAAGAAAGAAAGAAAGAAAGAAAGAAAGAAAGAAAGAAAGAAAGAAAGAAAAGAAAGCCCTCTTACTGCCTCTATGTATTGGACATCCTGTGGCAATGAACAGATATTCAGTGAACACATAAACACATGCATAATACTACACCAGAGGTGAATATTAGCTATTCCAGGGACTTAGTCCCTATAAATATGTGTGCCTCTTACTGCCTCCACACATTGGGCATCCTGTGGCAATGAACAGATATTCAGTGAACACATAAACACATAATAAATAGTACATCAGAGGTGGATATGAGATATTCCAGGGACTTAGTCCCTACAAGTATGTGTGCCTCTTACTGCCTCCATGCATTGGGCATCCTGTGGCAATGAACAGATATTCACTGAACACATAAGCACATGCATAATACTACACCAGAGGTGAATATTAGCTATTCCAGGGACTTAGTCCCTACAAGTATGTGTGCCTATTACTGCTTCCACACATTGGGCATCCTGTGGCAATGAACAGATATTCAGTGAACACATAAACACATGCATAATACTACATCAGAGGTGAATATTAGCTATTCCAGGGACTTAGTCCCTACAAGTGTGTGTGCCTCTTACTGCCTCCATGCATTGGGCATCCTGTGGCAATGAACAGATATTCAGTGAACACATAAACACATAATAAATAGTACATCAGAGGTGGATATGAGATATTCCAGGGACTTAGTCCCTACAAGTGTGTGTGTATGTGTTAATAAAATGGCAAGTTTTCAGAATTTGAAATAAGTATATTTTCTTGCACATATGTTTAGCTATAAGTCACAGAAACCCTCTAAGAGAACCAAAAATATCTTGTGAGTGCAAAAAAGAATAAATAAGTAAATAAATAACCAACCACAAAAAATGGTTGTTTATTTCTGTTGGTGCCATGTCCTCTCCCCAAAAAGTAATAATTAATGGATGGAAGGCTTTTTAGGGAGTGGGTGAGTAGGGAGAGATAATTCAGAAAACTTTCTAAATTCTATAATCAGAGGATACATACTGAGCAAAGATTATGAATTTATTTTATCCTAAAATAAAATTGAATAGGATACAAAACTCACAAAGTGATGATACAACTCACCCTGTGTCCAGAGTGAGTTGAAACCTCAAACAAAACAAAAGAAAAGTATAAGAAGCATTTTCCCCTTTTAACGTAGCGTCAAACTTTTTAAGGGCTTCTGATAGGACAGGGTCCCATCCCTCTACTCTATCGCGGTAAACTAGATTTTTGTCAGCCCCTCTCCCAGACCCAGAATCTCTTACTCTTCCCCAAGAGGCAGTCAGTACTCAATTCTTTAGTGTTTCTGCCTTTGCTCATCTTCCCACTAATCGCCGGACTCTAAATTTCATCCTAAAAGCCTAAATCAACAGATCTAAAGCCTCCCATAACCTCTGGATTATTTCCTGTGTGTTGATTTTCTGGGCAATGTGTACATTTTGGTGTTGACAGTACAAGGTATATTCCATGCTCTCTCTTGAACTTAGCAGGTTTTGACAGATTTATGTGAGGACAGATGGCCATTACAGGCTGAAGGCTGACAAGAGGCAGTTCAGAGCATTGTTAACACACTTGCACAAACTCTCAGCAGTGCAGCACTGTGCAGAATGTAATTCAGACTATAGCTTTTTTATTGCTGCCTATTTTCTTTTGTCAAAAGAGCCTGCTGTGCAGAGCAACAAATGGCTGCTATTACCCAGAATGTAATGGGTGTCAGACAAATCACGTAACACAAACAATCAAGAGTATGTAGGTCATATTTCAACAGAGCACAACCTTAGCAATATTTATGATTACTGCATTGAAATGTGCTCTATAATAAACAAGTACCTCTACATCACTCACACTCATGCACTTCTGCACAGCAAATCTGGGAGAAGTGGCACACACACACACACACACACACACACACACTCCACCGCCATCTTTTAAAAACTGTACTCCCATTAAAAAAAAAAAAACAGAGATAAGTTTGGTTTGGTTTTTCATTATGTGTTCTACAATGGTATTCTTTTGGCTTTGCTTGTTTAATTAAATGCCTCTGATAAACGTGACCACTTTGCTCTGTGTTCCGGTATTCATTCATTCATTCATTCATTCATTCATTCAATCATTTGTCTTTTCACCAGGATACATGCAATGGTGTTATCAGGTTTTTTCTTTTAATATTTTACTTTACTTAACTTTTTAAACTTTATTTTCTTTGATAGGACAGATAGAAATTGAAAGGGAAGAGGGAGCTAGGGAGGGATAGTGGCAGAGAGACATCTGCCAACCAGCTTCACTGATTGTGAAGCTTTCCCCTTGCAAGTGGTGACAGGGGCCTTGAACTCCAGGTCCTTGTACACACAGTAATGTGTGCACTTAACCGAATGTATTACCACAAGGGCCCCTGGCAGAGTGTTTTTTTTTTTTTTTTTACAGAATTTACTACTAAATTCTAACTTGCTTTGGAGTTTTGCTTCAGTGTGGGTTTTTCCTTGTGCCACATTCCAACTCAGATCTCTCATCAGGATAAACAATGTGAAGATGAGTTTTTAAATTTATTATTATTTTTTTTTACCTAAAAAGGTGGACTGGGCAGAGAGAGAGATGTGAGGTTTATTCTCTTCAAGTATCTTAAGCCCCAAGAACTTGGAGGGAGTGTTAAGAGAGCATGGGAAGGGCTTATATTAATTTGATATTTATTGTTGCTGTGAAAGAAGTTGTTAAAATATGCCCTTGATAAAGCTTCCTCGGAGGGGGCTTGGGACTACTGCACCCAGTCAAGTGCACATATGATCACATTCAAGGACCTTGGTTTGGTCCCCCACTGCCCACCTGCAAGAAAGGACCCTTCTCAAGTGGTGAAGCAATTTTGCAAGTGTCTTTATTTTACTCTCCCTCTTATCATCCCCTCCTCTCTAAATTTCTTACTGTCCTATATAATAAAATATAAAGGAAGAGGAGGAGAGAATGGGAAGAAGGAGAAAGAGAAGGAGAAGCAGCAGAAGGAGAAGAAGCAGAGGAAGAAGAAACAGAAATGCACTTAGAATGACCACCCATTGAAATTACAGAAAAACATGAAGTGAAAAATAAATGACACTAAATCACTCATCTGCTATCATCAGAACCATGGGGCAGGGGATAAATAAATGCAGGAAGAAAATTGCCAAGGCCTAGCATGTTCAGGTGATGGAAATGCTCTTCTCATTTCCCTAATTAGTTCTAAAATAGTTATATTACATTTTGTTACTTTTACAGTAACAGCAATAAAAACAATTTATATGTACTTATGCAGATATAGGAAATGGGGGAGGGGTGTTCTCTTTGGTTCCTCACTGAATACCTGCATGTCTCATGGTTCAAACTATTAGCTGGTTGAACTGACACTACTTGCCATTTCAGAAACAAAAGTCTAGCACCCTAAAAATCTCCATATGCAATAGATTTAAATACCTTCTGCTAAAAGAGCATTCTCTCTTCTCTAATCTTGCTTTACTAACAGCTATTTTGAAATCAAATTAGTTTTTACACCTGTAGAAGAGAATCAGTTTTTTTGTCTTTTTTTTATCAGCCCAAATGAGCTAGTTTAGGACAATCACAAAGTCAAACCAGCTGGCAACCTAACAAAGCAAACTTCCTATCTCATCCCTCCTGTTTCCCAAAGACTCTGCAGATGGGACAGAGGGATTATACTGGGAGTCTTAGAATTTTGTTGACTCTTTGCTTTTCTACTCAAATGTTTGGGAAATTTCACACACACACACACACACACACACACACACACACACACACACACACACAAATAAAAAAGTGACAGCCCAGAAAAAGAAGGCAGTAGAACTGGCTGGATAGTACACTTCTTTCACCACCAGATGTGTTCAGGATATCCACCAAGGACACACACATAAACAACCTGAATGCTAGTTCCAACCCCTCCCTTAACTGCTGCAACTATGACAGACATCACTAATTAATCGTGACATTTCTACTGAATGCAGACTTGCCCTTAGGATCCTTCTCAACACAGTGCCCCTAGCAACCAATATCAGTCAATGACAATTGACAAGTGAAGTGAGATCTATTTACCATAGCAGATGTCAAACTACTATCTTTACATCCATACCTCTTCAAGAAAGAGGCATTAAATCCTAGTCAGACAGACCTGCTTTGAACCCAGGGTCCACTTGAGAGCTACTGCCAGCATATAGCTTTTTCCTCAACAATGAAATGAGAGCTAGGAGAGCACAGCAATAGTAGTGATAGGATTTTCACGAACAGTTCACAACTGGATGCCTGGAACCACTAGTAACCAGAGTTGAGGAAGGCTCTGAGGATGGGATAGGATAGGATAGGATAGGATGAGATTAGATGGGATGGGGTGGTGTGGAGTGGAATGGGGTGGGATGGGGTATGATGTGATGAGATGATGGGATGGGATGGGATGGGATGGGATGGGATGGGATGGGATGGGATGGGATGGGATAGGATGGGATGGGATGGGATGGGATGGGATGGGATGGGATGGGATGGGATGGAGTAGAGTAGAGTAGAGTAGAGGAGTGGAGTGGAGTGGAGTGGAGTGGAATGGAATGGAATGGAATGGAATGGAATGGAATGGAATGGAATGGAATGGAATGGAATAGAAAGAAAGAAAGAAAGAATAGAATAGAATAGAATAGAATAGAATAGAATAGAATAGAATAGAATAGGAGGGCAGAGAGTCAAGACATTATATGTTAAAAATGTATAAGAGAGCTTGCCCACTTTGAGAATTAGTAGTAATAGTATGAGTGTCTGCTGTTGAGAGATTATTGATGAAATATTTTTTAATTTTTATCTATAAAAAGGAAACACTGACAAAAACCATAGGATAAGAGGGGCACAACTCCCCACAATTCCCACCACCAGAGCTCCTTATCCCATCCCCTGCCTTGATATCAATGAGATTTTTTTTAACCTTGATTTGGTAAGTCCTGTAACCCAACACAAAGCAACATATGCCCAATTTGTTGGTAAGGTAAGGGGATTTTGCCACAAAAAGAACACCCAACTTTATATACAAAAGTGCCCAAGGGGATATAGCATTGGTGACAGTGAAAAGGTATACCTAAAGAGAGCTAAAAGTTGAACAGAAAAGGGGAGTACTAGTTAAAGTTCACAGAGATTAATAATTAAGTAATTAAATACTGAATCTTCCTATATTCACTGGAGGATGCAGTTTTTACTACTTGCTTCATATACTCACAGTAATTCAATGAATTGCAGAGACTCTTACTAACTTTGTATGATACATGAGGGTCCTGATGCTTACAGAAGTTAAACAGAGCATACATACAACTAGATGGACACAGTTCCAGAAGTTGAACAAACTGAAGGGTACCCAGCATCAGGAACAAAATTTTGCATAAGGTCAGGGAATCAAAACTTTTGGTATAGCAGTGAAATCAGGAACTGCCAAAGAAGAAACATTTTCCTGCCTTCATTTGTTAACTGTTAAGTCTCTGTTATCTCTGCTCTTGTCTGTGTCTCATTTTCTTTAATATTTAAACTTATATTTAGCATTCCCAAATGAAATTACTACCCGATCCAAAACGATGAAATATAGTTTGAGTGGTGAAATTGCCAGCACTCAACCATTTTGATACACAGAATGGCTATTTTATATGGTTAAACCTGAATAAACATGCTGTCTAAGCAGCAAAGCTCTAAGTAAAAAATAGCATTATTGTGATTTTTTTTTAAAGGTAGAGGGCATTGCTTAGTGACCTTATGCAAAATTATGTCCCTGATACTGGGTACCCTTCAGTTTGTTCAAATTCTGGAACTGTGTGCATGTAGTTGTATGCTCTATTATGTATGTTAAAGAATAGGAAACCTATCAGGGGAGAAGAGGGGATGGGATACAGAGTTCTGGTGTTGGGAATAGTGTGGAGTTGTCCCCCTCTTATCCTATGGCTTAGTCAATGTTTCCTTTTATGAATAAAGAATTTAAAATTAAAAAATTAAAAACTGAAAACAGCACCGAAGCTTCCTTCAGTGTGGTGAGGGCTGGGCTCAAATCTGGGCTGTAGACATGGGAAGCATTATACCATCCAAGTGAGTTGTTTGTGGGTACTAGTTCACCCTCCTTAGTTAATAGAAAAACAGTATAAATAATAAGTATCATGTCCTTTTAAACCTACTTATAAATTGTATTATTTTCCCCAATTGATAAATACACATGAATATTTGATACCTACTCTAGTCCAAATATTTTGCTTTCAAGGATTGTTTTTTAAATCTTATTATACATTCACCAAGAGATATCATATTGCAAGTACAAAGCAGGTATTAAAATGTTCATAAATCGGTATCCATTTTTACCCCATAGTTTCAAAGTATTAAAAACAGAGGATTTTACTTGAATATGATGAACTCTAGTTGAGACAGAAATAAAATCACTTCAAATATTCTTACAGAAGGTTTTAAAAGCATCTCCTACAAATGACTCTATTTTAGTAGCCTGACAATAGTTCAACATTATATCTAAGTCATTTAAAGTGATCAACAAAAGAATCAACCATGCTATCAACAAGATAATATTTAAAATTTCTTGTGAGGAGAAAACATAAGTATGATATTATAATTTCACTAAGAGAAGAGAGGCAATTCAAATATGTTTGCATTGAAAAATTAAATTATAAAAGCATATTTTAAAGAAAGATATTAGATTCTAGCAAGTAAGATGAGGTCATCCATATAGTGCTTACAAGACTATAAATAAAAAACTTAGTTTGGAAAAGCAAGGTGTCGATGTATCCGTATCCTTATAGCCAGTATTAATAACAACTAGGAATTTATTTAAGAAGTAAGATTTTAAAATATGAGCACAGCTTTCTATTACAGTGCTGTTTTAAAGTGATGAGATTTTAGAACAGCCTGCATGATTCAATAAATTCTGACCTACCTACTAAAACGAATGTTACACAGCACATGAAAAGGCTTATAATCAAGGGTCTGTGATAGAACAAAAAATGTCTCACTAGAAAGTTAATTGAAAAGTCAGAACGCAGAATTATATACGCATCATCTTTTTTGTAGCTGCTGGTTTTTCCACTGCAGATTCAACCAAGCATAGACTGAAACTTGTGGTATCATGCAGCAACATGCTTGGGTCTGTACTGAATGTATATAGACGTTTATCCATGTCATTAATACCTAAACAACAGACTGCAATACTATGCATTTATTATCTACTTTGTAATAGGTCTTATAAGTCTATCAATGACAAAGTACAAAGGAGGATGTACATTGGTTATATACAAATATTATGTTATTTTATATGAGAAACTAGAGCTGCTGTTGGTTCTGGGAGTCTACAGTGGATGTGGCGTCGATCTCCACAGATAACAAGAGACAACTGTATATGCAAAATGCTCTCATGCATAAAGATAGAGAGACAGTTCACTGGAGAGGGCACTGCCTTGCAATAATGTAGCCCAAGTTAGAAACCCAGCAGTGCACATATATGCTAAGGTACAGGGGGTAACCCCAGTGCTGTGGTGCTTCTCCCTCTTCTCTGTGTGTCTCTCTTTCTCTAAATGAAATAAACTTGGCCAGGAGTAGTGAAATCACATACACATGATACTCCTGCATCACATACCAACAACAACAAAAGGGCCACAGCTATATAAAAGGATGCATAGAAAGCAACAGGATAGACATACTTGTGTCTCAGAACTATAAATATCATTCTGCTTTATATTTTAGGCTTTAAATAATAAGTGTGTCATAGTTTTCATCAGGCAGTAAAAGTCCTCTAAAAGAAAACAGCTGACTAATATCCTTAAAACCCACTCTAAACACTCCAACTTATTAGGTTCCTCTCAATTGAACTGTTTCTCTGAGCCCTAGTAGCATATTTTCCTAAACTAGCTAATACCCATTATCCTAGTGGCAAAAATTACATAAGATAATAAAATATGTAAATGAAGGAAATATGAGTGAGAAAAACTATTTACATGAAAGACAAAGGGGCACATCACTGAAAGAAGAGCTGCCAAATTATTTCTAGATAGGCCACATTAACAAACATGAGGAACTATAATTACGATTTGTATGAAAATCATACAACTCCTAATGATGCTGCATTCTAACTACTATGTAGATATCTTTCATTCTTTTCCCTCAAAAAGTAAAATTAAAACAAAGTGGACAGGTCTATGATACAATGATGTACTGCTTCTGTCAGACGAATGAATCACCAGTTTATACAGTAAATCAAGGTAAAATGTTCTGTCTTCTAGCAAAACTTTGATAGTTTAATGTTACTAGTAAGTTTTATGAAAAATAAACAATACAACTGTATATTGTCTAGTTAGCATTTAAGTATGTTCATCAAATATTGATTCTCACTGGCCAGATAAGGAGTACTGCAGATATATATATATATATATATCAAGAAAAAAATATCTGTAACATAAACATGAGGTAGGACTTATTTAAGAAGTGGTGCTGTGTAAATGCTTACAAGTCAATATATACACATATGGATGTTCATAAAAATGTTTTATATGTTTGTATGTATACGCATGTGAGTCTACAGGGATATGCATAAAATAGATGTGACTATTATGAAATTAAGTACCTTATTCCTCGACCAAGTCATGCAATCATGCAGTAGACCTTTATGTTACACTTAGTGTTTGATAAATGACATTTAGCAAACATTAACTGTGACATTAAACTCAGTAACAAGAACCATGGTATGTATGGGTAAGTGCCATCGTTCTGATTGAAAGCATATTGTTTAATTTCCTATTCCTGTACTCTGATCAGCAATGACCAGAACCACACAAGTTTTTGTTCAGACATGCCAAGACTTTTTTCTAGTGGGGCTCAAGCACTTCAGTGGGGTTCAAGTACTTAAACCTAAATCCCATAAGCACTATTTACAACTAGCTCAGAATTTTTTTTTAATTTATTTAAGAAAGGAGACATTAACAAAATCATAGGATGGGGGGGGTACAACTCCACACAATTCCTGCCACCCAATCTCGATATCCCATCCCCTCCCCAATAGCTTTCCCATTCTCTATCCCTCTGGGAGCATGGACCCAGGGTCGTTGTGGGTTGCAGAAGGTGGGAGGTCTGGCTTCTGTAATTGCTTCCCCGCTGAACATGGGCGTTCACTGGTCGATTAACTCAGAAATTTATATAGGCACTCTCTAGATCACTAAGTTCCTGAGGCCAAGTTCATGTTTTAAGTTCCTTCCTCTGTAATGTGTGAAGACTGGTTAAAAGAGTTTAGAAGTCCAAATGAGGAAAAAAATTGATATTGTTTAAAGCACGTAAGAAAGATTTGTTTTTTAATGAATGGGTATGTTTTCCTTTGTCTCCTTTACTGGAACGATACAAACATAGGAGTCAGGCTGTAGTGCAGTGGCTAAAAGTGGTTAAGCACAGGTGGCTCAAAGCGCAAGGACCTGCGCAAGAATCCCGTTCAAGCCCTGGCTCCCCACCTACAGGGGAGTCACTTCACAAGCTGTGAAGCAGGTCTGCAGGTGTCTCTCTTTCTCTCCCCTTCTGTCTTCCCCCATCTCTCTCCATTTCTCTCTGTCCTATCCAACAATGATGACAACAATAATAATAACTACAACAATAAAAAACAACAAGGGCAACAAAAGGGAATAAAATAAATATTTTAAAAAAGAAAAAAAGAAAGACAAAGACATGTAGAAAAAACATTATACTGCTAAAGTATAATGGGGAGTGAGAGAATATTATAAATTAAGCACTGATAAACCTGGGTTAAAAGTTCTGTGATCTTGAGGAAGTTGCTTAAAATCTCTGAATCTTATTTCCTAACCTCAAAAAATGAGAACACTAACACAAACTTAAGGAGGTTATAAAATGAACTGAGAGCACTTAAAATGCCAAGTATACTTACTGAGGAAGATCAAAAAAATTTTGTCTTTCCATATTTAAATTTTGGTGACTTGCTCTTAAAGGGTTTGGTTATTTGAAGAAACAAAGCAATTATACATATCAAAGAATTATGTGCAGGTATGATACACAAGATACGTGTCTTTCAAAATAAACAAGCAGCTTAGGGAGTGGCCCAGTGGGTAAAGCATTAGACTTTCTTGTCTGAGATCCTGAGTTCAGTCCCCAGCATCTCATGAACAAGAATAATCAGTGGTTCTCTCTTTCTTCTTTTCTTCCTATAAGTAAACTATTTAATCAAAATAGTTATAACTTCTTAAATTTCTTTGTTCATATTCTTTGCTTACTATTTACATAGAAAATACAGTCCATAATTAACATTTTTACACACACACACACACACACACACACACACACACACACACACACACACACACACTCAAATGAAATGAAAGGCTTACCTGCAGTGCCAGAGAGTTCCACACTTAAGGTTCGTTCAATAGTCTTGTTCTCAAATGGGGAACCCTTGGGGTCACTGGAAGATATGGCACATTTATAAAAACAAACTGAAATGGAGTTGCTGTAGCCAAATGTATTAGAACCCCCTTCCCTTTCTGAAAATGGTTACATTTCTTAATACTTACTTTGGTGACTCTGGGGTCAGAGGAAGAGATAAAGTTGTTGGTTTGGCTAAAGGGAAAAAAGGGAAACTAATTATGAAATATTGAGTTCTTCTTTAGATTCATTTTCTTTCTACTACAGTCAGGTTGGAATCTGGAAACAGGAAAATTAAAGTAAAGAAATCCCTGAATATTGGCTCCAAGACAGATAAGAGTCCATTATGCTAAAACACAAGTTCCACACAACATGTGCAGCAGTAAACTATCATTCAAAAACATACACAAAAGCAGAACTTTCTCCAAAATGTAGCATCTCTGTTAAGGATACAAAATTTGCATCATACCATCAGAGACAAATAGTGTTTTCTATTTTAATTTGGAATACAGTACACGGTTTGTTTAGACAAGAAAACAGAAGAGTAACTACAAGATGACAGAACGTTATGAATATTCAGTTTGATTTTTTTCTCCAAAAATGTATAATTTTATATCTAGCCCTGAGAATAGGTTATTTCTATGAGGCCAAGGCTCAAGCAATAACCATTTCAGTCACTGACAATTAATTTGAGAAATTATGGAAAATTGTGGCCATGGACCCAGATGGTTTAAAAAGATCCCCCAAATCTAACAAACCACTAAAGTTAAGATACCATTTTTATCAGTTGAAAGAACTATCACTTGCAAAGAGAACTCATCTACTTCCTTTTATGCTTCCTAAATCTTACCTCCTACAGGAGGCATTTCCCAATAATGAAGGGTGGAGTAAGAATCTTCTCACTCCAAAATTTCAATTGCTTCTCCTTGGCAGTCTTGTATTTTGAACAGAAGGAGGGGGAAACAATGATGAGAAACGTACTTGGGATATATATCCACATATCATGTATATAAATATGCTTATCTATAAGGACAATTTATATGTATGTAGGCTTATACAGGTTCTTGTCTCATGAAATAACTACTTTCAGAAGGTCACGAGGTAGTCATTTATATAATGAAAATCATAGATTTTAAACCAAGCAATTTCTTCAGAATAAACTTACTTATTTCATGGTTGAAACACCTCACACCAAGAGATGCTAAACAGTATTTTCAGGATAATAAAATGATCTCAGTGTCAGTCTGGAATATCTTTCCTCCTACTATTAAATGGAATTCCATTCAACAGATACTAAAGTAAATTAATCAACTCTAGCAATTAAGGTCCTTAGAAATGTGAAAATATTACTTATGTCCAAATTAGGCTGAAATGAGATACTTTACTTGGACAAATAGTATTCACATGTTTAATTTGTAGATTTAGATCTAGTCTTTAAACCATCAAATGCCTTATTATCTGTCCAGTGTACATCCAAAAATAAGGAATTCATGCTATATTTTACAAATTAGGTTTCTCAGTTGACTGACGTTGTTTTTTTTTAATCTATCCAGACAAAAGCTGATTTTTTTACATTACTTATTCATGCCTGAATTTATAAAAGAATAAATTTATGAAGGGAGTTTACTGTTATGTCCAAACAACACTTTATATAATCCATGTAGTTTCTATAGAAAATATCACCAGATAAGAATTGTGTGCCTGGGAGTTGGGCTGTAGCGCAGCGGGTTAAGCGCAGGTGGCACAAAGCACAAGGACCGGCATAAGGATCCCGGTTCGAACCCTGGCTCCCCACCTGCAGAGGAGTCGCTTCACAGGCGGTGAAGCAGGTCTGCAGGTGTCTATCTTTCTCTCCTCCTCTCTGTCTTCCCCTCCTCTCTCCATTATCCATTATCCATTCTCTCTGTCCTATCCAACAACGACAACAACAATAATATCTACAATAATAAAACAACAAGGGCAACAAAAGGGAATAAATAAATAAAATAAATATTTAAAAAAAATGAATAAAATATTTTTTAAAAAGAATTGTGTGCTAGATCACTCAATAAATGCACATTGAAGATTCAACCACTGAAATTCCAGGGTTCTGGGTAGGCTATAAGAAATGCTTGAAGAAAGACTCCATAAATACAGATATACTGATGGCTTGGTTGAGGTATTGGAAAGAGAGAAACAGACATTGCATATATTCAATGAGAACAAAAAGCAACCAGGAACTGAGGACCATAGGAAAGCTACACTCTCAAACCACAGACAGGGTCTAACTGCTGAATATGTCCATACTAACAAAAGTTACCACTAGAAGACTATTGATTCAGTTTACTGAAAGATTATTCCATGGTGTCTCACTGGTTGGTAGACTAGAGACTCTTGAAAAACACATCTTTCACATGCAAAGTGTAGTATTATAGAATGAATGAATTATCAAATGAATGAAAAGTTAAAAATTCAGAGACATCAAGGTGAGGTGAGCCAAGGAATCAAGGAACATAGTGGACCAAGGAACCGAGAATGTGACTCCACAGTCTTAACAGAAGCATATGTGAATTTGGTGGGGAGGGGGTTGTGTGAAAACACAATCCACAGGAATGGCAGTCTCAGCCGATTCTCTTAGTTATTGCCTTCAGTTGCCCAGGAACCTGCTACTCTTCAATTTTGAATGATAATTTAAATCATCCTTGAAGCTAGTCATTTATTTTCTATTGGTTAGTAATAGCCATTCATGTGTTTTCTTTTAGATCATTAATACCAGATTTGGTTTGGGGAATGCTTTTTATTTTTTTTTCTTTTGCCTCCAGGGTACTGTTGTATCTCTGGAGTAGACTAAACATCCATCCACTGGGGACCTTTTTATTTGTTTGTTTTTTGTTTTCCCCTTTTCATTCAGTAGGATAGAGGAAAATTAAGAGGCCAGGGGAAAGAGAGAAGGAAAGAACAAAAGACAGACACCTGCAGATACCTGCGTCACTACTAGTGAAGTGTACCACCTGCAGGTGGGGCTGGGGACTCAAACCTGGGTCTTTGCACAGGTTCTTGAACATAGTACTATGTGAGCGGAACCTGGTGCACCACCACCCAGCCTCCCCCCCCCTTTTTTTTTTTTTTTGCTTTTGTTATCAAATTTGGTCCTGGGGATGATCTTTATATAACTTGCTCCAGACATACATAAACATTAAACATGCCTACATATAACTGGTCTCCTCTAAAGAATAACTCTTTTATGAGCCCACTTAATTATTCCCTGTCACGGTTTATAAACATTTACAGAAATGCTTAGAGGACAAGCATTTATTTTATTTTATTTATTTATTTATTTTCCTTTTTGTTGCCCTTGTTTTTTATTGTTGTTGTTGTTGTTATTGATGTCATCATTGTTGGATAGGATAGAGAGAAATGGAGAATGGAGAGAGGAGGGGAAGACAGAGAGGGAGAGAGAAAGACAGACACCTGCAGACCTACTTTACCGCCTGTGAAGCGACTCCCCTGCAGGTGGAGAGCTGGAGGCTTGAACGGGGATCCTTATGCCAGTCCTTGCGCTTCATGCCATGTGTGCCTAAACCGCTAAGCTATTGCCTGATTCCCAGAGGACAAGAATTTTTTTTTAATTCAAAAGGAGCAAATATGCATATGCAGTTTGTACATATATGTCATTCATACATACATATAATATGTAGAAGATCTTTAAAATATCTGCCTTTGGTTTGGGCTCATTAACTACAGTACATATTAATGGAACTCGAGGTTTCAAATTCAGCTCCAGAAAACAATGCTTGTTTTAGGATGAGGTGGGGAAGAGACAGATTCCATGGCTAATACACTTGAACAGTCCCAGCTGGCTTCTCTTCAAAGGAGCCCTTTAGCGCCATTGAGCCCCAGCACATGGCTGGTTCTGCTTTAAGAAATGCCATTCCAGTACTTGTGTGAGGGATTGACAAAAAAGAGTGAGCTGCAATTGAATTTGGCCCAATTTTATAAACATACTTCCCTATGCTGACAGAAAGGGAGAGATGGGGATTTTGAGATCTCCATCCAGGAAAACAATGCTCAGAGCCAGTTTAAAATATCTACAGAAGTTTCCAGAAATTCTTGGAGTCATGGTGAGGAAGGAGTAACAGAGGGAGATACACAATACTGGGAAAGAAAATGCTTGTGAGAAGCAGCAAAGAGAGTAACTCTGAATGAAATAAACACGATTCAAAATAGGGTTCAGGGACTATCTATCAGAAAAACAGTTAGAGATGGACATGAGGGAAATTATGAGGGAGGAGTGGTGAACGTCTACAATTCCTGTTTTAGAATATATACGCCATGCATGGGAGATATAGCATAATGGTTATGTAAAAAACACTCATGTCTGGGTGGGGATAGATAGCATAATGGTTATGCAGAGACTCTTATGCCTGAGGTTCCAAAGTCCCAGGTTCAATTCCCTGCCCCACTATAAGCCAGAGTTAAGTAGTGCTCTGGAAAAAAAAATAAAATAAATAAATAAATAAATAAATAAATCTCTCATGTCTGAGGTTCTAAGTTCCCTGGTTCAATCCCCAAGGACACTATAAACCAGGGCTGGGCAGTGTTCTGTTCTCAGAGCAATCAATTTCTATTATGAAAATAAAATATTAAAATAAATATTATTCTATTTTCTACCTCCAGGTTAGAACTAGAGCAAAAAATGAAAACAAATATTTTAAAGCAGTAGCAACTTTCAACAAGCTCTCTTGGGGTTCTAAGACTAAAGTATTTTGAGAAGAGGAAAAAAGAAAGAAAATTCTATCTTGGCTGGAAGGTTTACCCCAAATCACTCCTGTTTGTATCAGTCTTATAAGGAGAATAAGATGATAATAAAAAGCAAACCAGAGGTTTAATCTAGTTGAAATTACTTTAATCAAAAGTAAACATTTTCCAGCAATTTCAAAACCCACATTTACAAAATAAAATCTGATTATAATAGCCCTCATCCCGCCAAAAAAAATGAAAAGAAAAAATAGGAACAGGGGACTGACAGTGGCACAGCCAGTTGAGTACACAGCACTCAAGGACTCAAGTGTAAAAGTTCATAAGTGCACTCAAGTGTACAAGGATCTGAGTTTGAGCCTCTGATCAAACTTGTGGGGAAAACTTCATGAAAAATGAAGCAATAGTGCAGCTCTCTCTCTCTCTCTCTCTCTCTCTCTCTCTCTCTCTCTCTCTTCCTCCCTCCTACCCTCCCTCTCCCTCTCTATCTCCTCCTCCCTCTCAATTTCTCTTGGTCCTATAAAATACAAAAATAAAGGAAAGAAAATAAAACAGGAAAATCGTCATCCAAAGAGGTTAGAATCTTCGTGTAGGCATTCGGCTCCAGCTTCAGCTCCAATGATAACCCTGGTAGCAATGAAGATGAAGGAGGAGGAAGTTGAGGAGGAGCAGAAAAAAAAAAAGAGAAAGAGAAGGAGGAGGAGGAAGATGGGGAAGAAGGGAGAGAAAGAAGAAGAAAAAGGGAAAGGGGAAGGAGGAGAAGGAAGAAGAGGAGACAGAGACAAAGAAGAAGAATGCCCTAAAAGGGGGGGGGGGTTGTAGCTGGTGAGATGGCTTTGCCATACACATGACCCAGGGTCAAAGTCCAGTACCATTTAGGAGTACTGTACAGCACTGAAGCAGCTTCAGTGCAACGCTAGAAGAAGAAGTGCTGCCAAGTGTCTCCTTTTCTGTCTCCTTGTCGCTACCTGAAAATGTCAGCCCTGGGTAGTGATATATCAGTCAGAAGAAAACTAATTGTGAGAGACTTCCCAAATACTATTCCCTTCTTTAGATCTACACAGCAAATCAGCAGTGTCTCATTTATTCCCCATCATTAGAAGTATGTGTGTGTGTGTGTGGGGGGGGGCTTATTTAATTGACTAATCCAGCTTCCTAGAACTCGAATGATTTTAGCACTTCAGATTCCAATAAGCCTCATCTAATGTTGCAACCGCCCCCCTCCAGACTCTTATCCCAGCTAACATTCTAAGTTCCTTTTGGTGATTAGGAATTACACTTCAGGTCAGCAGAATAGGATCTGTTCAACTTTTGTCCAAGACAGGATTTATTTGCCATGAAATGCTTAATTCTCTTTCCAGAGAGGCACCGCTGGGTCAGAAGCCTGGGGTTGGGGTGTTCTCGGCCCAGAGCAACCTTATTCTGAACTTCCAGGCCTGCAGCATCTCTGTGGTTTGGTCCCCAGCTTACCTTGTAAATGTTGCGTCTGCAATTGTGTGTGGGACTTCTTTTTGGAGGTGCTTTTGTCTCTGCTGCCGTTCCTGTTCTCTGTGGGTTTGGTGTGAGGAGGGTCATCGTTTGTGGTCAGATACTTGAGAAGCTCCGAGCAGGGACGTCTTTGTGGCTTTTGTGGTTGACAAATGCTCTTCGCTTTATTGCTCCATGAATTCTCAGTCTTAAAAAAAAAAAACCAGGCAGAAAGAAAGTGAAAATTAGTGAGCTGAACCTTATCAGAATGGCTATAGGTTTTCTGAAGAGATGAGATTTTCAATGAAGTGCTCAGTCTAAGTGTACTAGATCTATGAGCTGTGAATAATTGTTTGCAGAACAAGGAAAGAAAATTACATTTAAAATTCCTAAATGACATTTATGCTGCTTTTTTATTTCATTTCTCCTACGTTTCAATGTTCCTACTCAGCAACATGTAACTAACAAGACCCTACAGCGCCTTTACTGTGAATAGAAAGGTATAAGCTGCTTTAAACCTTAATTTGCCACTGATTGCTGGAGCCCAGTGTTCACAATTCTCTTAAGTACCCCTTAACGCTCCGTTTTCACTCAGAGTGAATGGCAAGACAAACATTGTTTAATACAGCCCGCTAACTGAATTATGTCATTGCCAGCACTCCATCCAATTAATGGCAGAGATAGATCTTTTGCCATGATCCTGGAGCAATCTTTCTCAGGTTAGACAGCTGACAAAACTGCAGTCCTGCATCTTAAACTCACTCTTAGATAACACCAGCCTATCGGTAGATTTTATTGCAGCTAGCACTGCTGTACATATTTGTAAATTTGGCAAAGGGGTAGCTGACCGTGGCCTGTCCATTCCAATAGTCTAAGAACCACGTGGAAATGAGCTCTTCCTCATCTACAAGAAGCTGGAGTGCTGCTTATATGGAGACCCACTGCATAATCTGTTTTATGGCTGTAAAACTATCGCAGGATCCAAACTAAAACACACACACACACACACACACACACACACACACACACACACACACACACACACACACACACACACACACACACCTATCATCTGTTTTCCAACTTCAAATGCAAACCCACTGCTGCTTTCCCTCCTGTACTGAGAAATTTACATCTGTACCTTAACAACTGCAGGGTTTGTTCTGATCCTGTGATTGTGGTTTGCATGGTTCTGGGTACTGAGACCGCTGCATTCATTATAACTTAGCTGAGTGTTGGCTGGTGCCAGTAACAGCTTCTTAAGCTAGAAATACATCAAGAAGGGGGACAGATGAGAAGAGTTATATACTTCTGAAGCATGAAAAGGAGTCACTAAAATCTTAAATTCTAAATCAATGTATGATGGTCATAAAGTTAATTTTATCCCTCACTGGATCACACCTTAGAAGGGTAGCACTAAAGGAAACATGTTATTTTAAGGTAGGAAAACAATGTTGAATTCCATCCACTACCAACACTGAAAGCATTTCTTTTTCTTACATCCAAGCTCTAATATTGTCTACCTTTTGTTATTTTCTTTTAGATAAAATAGGGCCAAAGGATCTTCCTAGACGGACTGTTAAGTAACTACTGGAGAAGTAAGCGACCATGCTGAGGACATGGGGGGTAGAGAAGGAGTTTAAGCATATTTTTCCCTCAATAACGATGATACAGGAATGATTCTATGAACTGTGAATTAGGCTTCATGACCAAGTATCAAAATTTATGGGCTCAATAATGATGGGATAAAAAAAGAGTGAGATTGTGGAACAGGACTGATAAGAAGGTTGTCAGGAGATATGGGCTCTGGCTCATGCAAAGCAGAGAATGACTTTTGAACTCAGTTTCTTCCTTAAACTCGATGGCCTTCCAGGGCCTCCTTGCTCAGTCATGCAGTGGGACTCTGAAAAGCTATCAGGAATCAACAAAAAGACAATGGTCCTGACTGATGGAGACATGAAAAGAAATAACAAAGACCTAGATTTTTCTCTAGAAACAAAAAACTCAGAATGAATATATATGCATAAAAGAGTTTCATATGTTTATATAGACAACTTTTAACATTCAAAACTTAAGAGGTGGGAGAGCAGCAACCTTTAAATGGCATGCCAAAGCACACCATCATTACAAGTTTGGAAGGTGACGTTCCATAATTTAGATGGTGTGCTCTCATATGAGATTTACGGCAAATGACAAATGGCTACCATAGATGAGAAGGTAAACTGTGTCTTAGTGCTCATAAAATCCTTGTCAAGCATGGCATTGAAAAGAAAATTCATTCTTCATTGCCAACAAATCCCCTCTTCATTGCCTACCATAAATTCACGCAACTTGGGTTGCAAATGTGCTATTATTTTTCAGTCTTCATGAGAATTATGGGTCTAAAGTCTTTAAAAATACTGCATACTCCTTGATCTGCCTTCTATTTCTAGAATTATACACAGGAGAATAAAACTGCAAGCCACCCTCCTGGCACTTTGAGTAGTATGTCAGCCTCTGAGTTTGAATAATAAAGGTACAGATATATCAATTATCAGACTTGTAATAGAGAAAACTAGGAAAAAGGCTAAACATCCAACCAGAAGGGATTGCAAATGAAGCATTTCTAAATAAACAAACAAATGATGTGCGACATCTTTTAAAAAAATCACACAGACATTTCAAAGTCAGCCACATGCGGATGATATATCTGAAGTCAGGAGACTTTTCATTATTTCTTATAGGAGAATTTATTTGAAATAACAGATAAATCTTTAGCCTAACCTATTTGCTTGACCCCAGTGTGTTAAGTTTCTCCTGTGAACACAAATGATACTAAGAAGTAAAAATGTATGCATATGAATGGCAAAGGGGAGTCTGGCTCTTATAAAATAAACTGTAAACAGACCACATGAGATTGGCATTGGCAGTATTTTCAAACACAGAGTCACATAGCTTGCAACTCCTGAGTGTACTTGAGGACTGTTTTGGCATCAGTCTAAGTTAAAAATCCAGACCTTATAGTTACTACGTCATCCCCATGCAGCAGGTAGCCAGAGGCACCTCCAATTCCTGTTAAACAGTAGGAAGGGTTCTTACTAGAGACGGCTCTTCTGCCTCCTGAGGCGGAGGGGTGCCATCAGGAATAGAGGAAGGACTAGCCTCATTCTCTGTGGTCACATCTCCATCTGTCAGTGCATCAAATGAGGGCAATCCGTCTTCATCCACAGGGAGACTGTCCAGTGTCTCTGTAAGGACTGCTAGCAAGTTTGCCTCATTTTCTTCATCTATCTTCTGCAAAAAAGAAAGAAAGAAAGACAGAAAAACCCAAGATGACATGGGTGTGTTGATATCGGGAATGGGTAGTATTCTTTCAGCAAAGGCTGCACCTGTGCAACCAAGTGAGTAAAGGGTACACAAAATCCAGAACACAGGATGTCGTCCTCAAACTCCAAGTTCACTCTCAGTCTGACAGCTAACTGGCACTTCAGTTGTACCAGTTTCAGATTATTGAGCTGTCCGGTGTATAGTATATTATTTATTTAGTGCTTATCAATCATTGTTACATATAACTCTTCCATGGTCAGTCATTTTCCACGTGTATTGTTGTGTTTCTCTGACTAACTGAGAAGAGTTAGAGAATGTCAAAGCTGGTGAGAATCTTAACTAGCAACTACTTCACCTCCAGGTTTAGTGCTGTCAATCTCTTATAAAGCATATGTGTCAAGAAAAAAAAATACATTGAGTAGCCTCCACTTGAATACCAGTGGAAACTGAGATAATATCTAGAGTAACTGCACAATTTCCTAGTTTCAATTTTAATCTCATCAATGAACACCACACTCATTCATTCTTTTCCCTAACAACTCTCCCAACTTCAGCCACAAGTCTATAGCTTTCTGGAAACTTCTATCCATTAATCACCCCCTCATCTCTGAAATCCAAACTTGGGACCTTTCATTTAAAAAAAAATTTTTTTTCTTGTCTTTCCAAGTTTGGAAACAACTCCTCACTCCTAAACTCAATAACTATTCTGAATCCTCTTGTGTGTGATTAATCAGTAAGTAGCATCTTATTTTCTAAAAGTCTCTCAAATGATTTTATTTCCATGCTCTGGACCACAATTTGAATGCAATATTACTCCTCACAGGGGTTCCTGCTAACACATTCCATTTTTCTCCCATTTTCCATACTCATTCCCACCAAAAAAACCTTGGAAAACTCATATTCAGTGATCCATACCACAAAGAGTTTTGAATAGCTCCTCTATATTAGGACAGTGCTCTGTGTTGGAGATATAAAGTGAAGTAGGACAAAATTATGGATTTTTGAGACGGAAAGAACCTGGCAGCAATTTGCTGTAACAGAAAATATCAGGTCCAGGTGGTGGCATACCTGGTTGAGTGCATATGTTACAATACACAAGGACTGAGCTCCCAGTCCTGATCTGCAGGGGGAAAGCTTTTAGAGTTGTGAAGCAGTGCTGCTGGTGTCTGTCTCTCTTCCTATCTTTCCCTTCCCTCTCAATTTCTGATGGACTCTAATAAATAAAGATAATAAAAATACTTTTAATTTTTTAAACAGATAAAATATATATGACAATACTGTATACAAACCTTTCTTTCTTTTTTCTTTCTTTCTTTCTTTTTGCTTCCAGGGTTATTGCTGGAGCTTGGTGCCTGCACTACAAACCCACTGCTCCTGGAGGCTATTTTTTCCCTTTTGTTGCACTTGTTGTTTATCTCTGTTGTTGTTGTTGCTGTTGTTGTTATTAGATGGGACAAAGAGAAATCAAGAGAGGAGGGGAAGACAGAGAGGGGGAGGGAAAGACAGATACCTGCAGACCTGCTTCACCTCTCATGAAGTGACACCCCCACCCCCCTGCAGGTGGAGAGCCAGGGATCTTTATGCTAGTCCTTGAGCTTCACACCATGTGCACTTAATGCACTGTGCTACTGCCTGGTTTCCTGTGTGGACAAATGTTTCTAGGATCTCCGAAACTAAAATCTATTTCAAACCACGTTTATAAGGTGACGTGTTACATTCTATACATCTGGGCAACTACTGCCAGTGCTAGATGAGTAGCATAAGTAGACTTTGAAGACTTGCTGAATGACTCATTGATCTGCACTTACTACATACCAAATAAATTGCACAAATCACTTTATTTTTCTTCTTAAAGCATCTCACATTGTTTTCCCACTTTGACCGACTTCATAAGTCTCTCTCTTTCTTTCTCTATTTAAGTTCCATGCTCTTTGACATTAATAGAGAAATTATCCGACACAGATCCCATTACAAAATGCACCTAAGCTGCTGACATCTAATAAAGTCAGCCGTGCCCACACTTCCTTTCTCGCTAGCACTGAACTCCAGTTAATTGACCTGACAAAATTACAAGAATCACAGAATAAGACAGCTAATCAGAAAATCAAATTGTATTACAGAGAAATTAGGCAGGCCTTTATCATGTATACATTCTATTTTCACACAAAAATTGTTTTCCTTCATTACTGATGAGTTTCCACTCAGGAGTAAAACTATAGCCTTCTTTGTCCTTTGATGCAAGAGGCCAGGAAGAGCCATTTGTACACGAGGTAGACTTGCTTGAACTTTTTTTGGTGTGTTTATTTGCATAATGCATCTTCTTGGACTTGACTTTGTCAGTTAAGTGGTTTGAGGCACCTGGGATGGGGTGCCATCTGTATGAATTTTAAGACTTACCTTTAAGCAGAAGGTAAATCCTAGATGAGAAGGGATGAAGTGTTAATCTCAAAACGACACCATTTTCTTCCATAAATTGACCAATCCTTTAAAATTCATTGACACAATGGAAATGAAAAGGCATATTGAGCAACTCTGGCCTCAATTCTTCTGAACCACATCACATAATCTTAATAATAAAGATGTGGAAATGATCTGCATTTGTTTCCTGCCCACAATAATCATTTGGCGTCCAAAACCTTCAATTACCTCCATTTCATTTTAATTTAGATTCTGCCCATACCAAAAAGACAATTATTGGTTATTAAATGGCCTTTGATAAAAAATAAATACATTTCATTATTTTTCCCTTTCCTTTCTTTTTCTGAGACAGAGAGGATTAGGAAGGGAATAAAAAGAGGTAGAAAGAGGGACAACTACACCACCACTCTGTTCATGAAGCTCTCTCCTGCCTCCACAGGTAGGGCCTGGTGGCTGAAACCCGGGGGCCTCACATATGTGCACACTACCACATATGCCACTGCCTAGTCCAAAATGCACATTTCAAATAACGATTATTACATAGAATTTTCTCAAAATCATACGATTTTTTTGTTAACAACTATCTCCATAATAAGTGTTAAAGGTACACTTTGAAAGTATTTCAAACACATAGGTATACACACACACACACACACATACACATTCACCACACTTTCAGTGAACTGGACATTTTTTCAAAGTATTTTGCTTTTCAGAAAGGTTTATTTCACTGAAATCCAAAAATAGCTCATAAAAAATAGTTAAGAATGTTGACCAATAAATGAGTAATTTTGTTTATCCTGATTTAAAGATTGTGTTTGTCTTTCCAACAATACTACAAGCCTTTGTTTGCTTTCAATCACATAATACAATAGTGCCTTCATTCTATCCCCAGTGTAAACAAACTGCAGTAATCCCAATCAAGTCAAAATGACAAAGAACACTTAAATTAACTAGTTTTCCCCAATTTCTTTAAAAAGTCTAGGTGAATGTAAACCAAATACAATGACAGAAATGTTGGAGCTTGATAATGGCATAATTAATTTACAAGATCTGATAAAAACCACCAATCATTTTAATTCTCCTCTCTAGTGGAACCATAAAGAAAAGGGAGTATATGTGGGATGGAAGGGTGGTATTATGTCTGCAGAGGTGTGCGTGTGTGTGCGTGTGTGTGAGAGAGAGAGAGAGAGAGAGAGAGAGAGGAGGGTGGGGTGGGGGGAGAGGAAGAGGGAGAGGAATAAAAAGTAAAAGAAGATGCAACTAAAACAGTGCAGAACTGGAGGTCTATAGCCATTATTTTTATAGTATGTGTCCATTAGATATAATTATTAAGCTTGTTCATTTTCACTCACTTATGTAGGTCTCAGAAAGGTCCTCCAAAACCATTTATGTTGTAAAGTTATTCTTAATAAATGAAGGCACAAAGTTTTGGATTTTTCCTCAGATGCTATGCTTTCTTTCATCATAGATAGCTGACTTTTGCTGATGACATTTTTGTGCTGCCACTCAACAGGTCTCCTGTCTCTGAAGTTGAGTGGACATCACTCCCTCCTTGTGGCAATTTCAATTAACTTAGCATGAGTTGCAACAATCAAGATACCCCAGAGAAGGCAATGGATGTGAAAAAGGACTGTGTTAAACAATTAATACCAATATGCATTACGGCTTCAATCCCAATTTACAGAACAAATAAATCAAAGTCATAGGACATGAGGCCAATGGTGTACCAGAGCATATCCATTCATAGGTGACTTGACAGAAAAATCCTGCTACTCAGGACACTGACATGGTTAGATAACCCTCCCAAGATTGCATTCTACAAGTGCTTTCAAATTATTTCAAATGACTTCTTTTTCTTTTTTATATAAGTAGATGTACCAGCTCCATATAAATATGTGTGTGTGTGTGTGTGTGTGTGTGTGTGTGTGTGTGTGTGTGTGTGTGTGTGTGTGTGAGAGAGAGAGAGAGAGAGAGAGAGAGAGAGGAAGGTGGGGGGGTAGATAGCATAATGGTCATGCAAACAGACTCTCATGCATGAGGCTCCAAAGTCCTAGGTTCAACCCCCTGCACCACGATAAGCCAGAGCTGAGCAGTGCTCTAGTAAAAGAGAGAGAGAGAGAAAGGGAGAGAAAGGGAGAGAGAGGGAGAGAAAGGGAAAGAGAGAGAGAGAAAGGGAGAGAGAGAGAGAGAGAAGAGAGAGAGAGAGAGAGAGAGAGAGAGAGAGAGAGAGAGACACCACAGAAATAAAGACAAAAGAACATCTCACCAATTGTGTAATGTTCTACAGTTACCAAGCTGGGTTCTAACTTGCTCCCAGCAGCAGAAAGGGCAGGAAACGGACCAACAAGTATTTCCATGGCTGAGCTTTGTGACTATCAAGCAGTATCTCCTAGGGTGAGTTTCAACCTTGGGCTCTCTTTACACAATGCCAGTCACTTGCTATTCTAACAACGGAAATAAAGGTCCCTGTGACTGTGACACTTGATTCTCTTAGGGCTTTCCAAGAATATAGAAAGCACATAAAAATAAATTAATTAATTAAAAAAAAACCCTCCAAAATCGGGCGGTAGCACAGCAGGTTAAGAGCACGTGGCACAAAGTGCAAGGATGGGCATAAAACCTGGTTCAAGCCACTGGCTCCCCACCAGGAGCCAGTGTTCTGAGCAGTCAAAAAAAAAAATCATAAGATGTATGCACTGTTCTTGGTACTGCTGGGTCCCTATGTCCAAGGTAACCATCATTAAGTGTGATAGAATTAGAAATACACAGTTGAAAGAAAACAGATTCTACCCATATGGGAATGCCTGATTCACATCCAGGACCAACTTTGTGATCCACTATTTACTATCCAGGCCTTCTCCCTTTATAAAGTCTTGCAAACGGATCTACCAACTGATTATACAGGGTAAAGTCAGGCAGTGAATTCAACTTACTCTAATGCATTCAAGGATTGAATAAATGCACCAAATTAAAGAGGAGACAAGGGACTATAAGATAATAACTGGTGGGAGTTGGGTGGTAGCACAGAGCAAGGACCGGCTTAAGGATCCCAGTTTGAGCCCTTTGCTCCCCACCTGCAGGGGAGTCGCATCACAGGTGGTGAAGCAGATCTACAGGTGTCTATCTTTCTCTCCCCCTCTCTGTCCCCCCTCCTCTCTCCATTTCTCTCTGTCCTATCCAACAATGACAATATCAACAACAATAATAACTACAACAATAAAAAGGGCAGCAACAAGGAAATAAATATTTAAAAAAGATAAATTTTAAAAATATAAAAAAAGATAACTGGTACCTGAAGAGAGAATCTTAGTCAAACTGTATGTGGTATAGCAAAGATTTTTAAATGCAGCCGATTATGGCAGGACCAAGCCCTGCTTATGACTATAATTTTTCCCACATCTTGTAGCATTGCAATTACACTCTGCATCCCCAGATTCCCACACTCGCTTGATCTCTGTTTGATAAAAATAGTTTAATAGCCATTTAATCACAGCTTCATTATCTTAGCTCTCTTAATGCGGATTAGGCCAGGGAAATCCTTGCTTCCTCATTATTCAAATCATCAATAAGAAGGAAACAGTGGGGTCTTCTTATCATTCATTAATCAGTTTCTGTATCTTAGGTACTATTTACCCAGAGATCAATATGTATGAGAGGTCACTTAAACTCTCTGAGTCTCTTATTTTTTTTCTCTTTCTTTCTTTCTTTCTTTCTTTCTTCCTTCCTTCCTTCCTTCCTTCCTTCCTTCCTTCCTTTCTTTCTTTTCTTCTTTCTTTCTCTCTTTAGCTATACATTTCAGATTATCATCTGCCTTACTGCTATTAGAGAATCTTTCCACATTGATGATTATTTGGAAGAAAAAGTTGATATGCCCATATTTGAATTTCATTCTTTGAGCGTGATCTACCTCTGACTTGTAGCCCTGGGCTAGCTTCCTCTCAAACACCCACCATGCCTTGGGCTTTCTCCTTGCCCCATCCTACTGATTTGGAAGCAGCTAATGAAGATGAAATTAACTCCCACTTTAAGTGAGGCCTAATTAGGAAGTGAAATCTGCTGGAGTAACATCTGGTAATATATTCTGAAGCCAAATATAAATGACATTTTTGGATTATCCACTATTTTGGATTATTTATTGTTCCACTAGATCCCACCAGGAGTGGCAATAAGTGACTGGAACTATACTAGTTTGTTGTTGTTGTTGTTGTTGTTGTTATTTTCTTAGCCTGACATCTGATATTCAGGTGGATCTAAGTTCTTGTCTAGGGAGATGATGTCATGCCTAGAAAAAAGACCAGAAAGCTGGACCAGGGAAGAGAATAGCTCCTAAATATGGGAAAGGAGTATAAATATTGTTGACTGTAAACCCCATCAATTTAATCTCATCTGGGGTCCATATTCAGCTTAGGAGCTTATGTGATCTCTGCATCCCTGTAGATCTGAGCTTTTGTCAGTGTTTCATTTTTATAAATAAAAATTAAAAAGAAAATAAACAAGTGACTGAGAAAGTAACACTTATGATAGATTTAGGGACTCAAATAAGGAATGCAGTAGGCCATACGAGTCCCTTTCATGAGCACCTTCATTTCATGTGAAGAAGAGCAAAAAAAAACTCTCACATGTATTAGTTTAGGATGTACAATGGTTGCTTCCAGGTTTGCAAGAAAGTAAATTCAAAATAGATATTTTTTTCTTCTGAAATGAAATAAAAAATACTAAGTCAGATTAGACCACTGACATTGAAGTTGAGGTTTTTAGTTTTCTTCCTCTAATTATTTTAACTAGGTTAGATGCCACTTTACTGAGCGTTTTCTGCATATTATCAAATCAGAGTGGTCTGAATCTTTGATTAAGAGGTTGTTACAATATTTTGAATATCCAGTTTTAAGTTCTCCCTTTCTTCTACTTTTTTACCCTCTCACTTCTCCAAAATAGGTATCAGTACATTTCAAGTTCAACCAAACCATTACTTTACTTTTCAGTTTTTACAAATGACTTATGTTTAAGTTAGCTACTTTTCTTTTATTCCCATGAGAATTAAGGATGTTGTGAGAGACTGCATTTCCTTCACTGAATGCCAAAATTGGTAGTAGAGTTTAAGGTTGTACTGAAACACCATAAAAGAACATCAATCAATGTCACTGTGTGTTCCCAGGGACATGCAGAAGATTTATAATGCCATGTATGTAAAATGTCTCTATTCATACCATGCCCTCACAGCACACACAAGCTTGTATCTCAAGTACAAATAGTCCCAATAAAATCTATGAGAGTGTACAGTTCAATGTCTGGAATATATTCTGTCATACTCAATTGTAGTTGACTAGAAATCAAATCAACCTATTATCCCTCCTCTTTTTTATTCACTCTAGCCAAGGAAAGCAATGACCATAACCAGAATATAATACCTACAAAAATAAAAAAACAAGTCTAAATACTAGTAAAAGTGAAAAAAATCTACAAATGGAACTATTTAGGTCTGTGGAAGCCCATTTAATTCTTGATAATTTCTAGACTCTTATTTAAGCAGACCATTAACTGGTAACACATACACACGATCTATACTAAGTAAACACTGATGTGTAGCATCCTTTATTCTAAAGATGTTACATGAGCCAAGAGTGTAAATAAAGATGTTTAAGAGAAAGATCCAGGAAAAACCTGGTTGATACACTCAAGGTGACCTCAAAGTAAGTTATTTCAGGAAATATATATGGACTCATGTCTATTTTCAGACTAGATGGCAAGAGAATTGATACTGTCAGCCTGCACAATGAGCAAGTAGCATGACACCAAGTAAAACCCCTCAACCCTGGTTGCTTTGTACATTCTAGAATATAAGCCTATAAATTCTTAACTAGCTTCCATATTTTCACCCTGGACATTCTCTATCCCATCTCAAAGTTAATTCTCAACACGTAAGACTTGGGCATTGTCAACACATTCTCAACAGAAGACTTAGGCATCCTAAGAATATCAAAGTCTTTTCTTATCCTTCTTCTCAGCAAATTCTGTTTTTCCATGTCTCAGAATAAATGACAAAAACATAATAGTGACCCTATTCTAGGGTCACTATATAATTGATCACCCAAGCCAGAATATTTTTGAGGACTAGAGGTGGCACTATAAATAATCAACCACTGAAGTATTATACCAGACTATCTCTGGCTAATGTGGGTGTATCAAGACTAAGCTGATCTACACTAACTTACATTGTTGGACCTTGCCAGTATCCCCACTTATCGGTCTGAACCGCTTTCTACTATTCTGACCTCCACACTACTGCACAAAAATACCAGGCATTCTCCTGCCCCAGACCCTTGCACCTGCAATTGCCCCTTCCCAGAAGGCTCTTCTACGTGATCATGTGCTCACTCATCATTTCCCTTACTTAGATGTCACTTTTTCTATGAGACCTTCCCATACACATTTCAATCACCTGCCTGGTATATTTGTCCCACTGATATTTATATATCTTTCAATATACATTTTGTGATTTATTTTGTTCATAGTTTACCTAAAATTGGATCATTGTGATAAATATCATGACACCTGACATATAGTAAATGCTTACTAAAAATGACTTAACTAAAAAGTCGAACCAGCTCTAAGAATAAAATTTGAGCTTTCATTCTCTTTTATTTTGTTTTATATTTTCCTATTACCCCAGGTTCCACTGCAGTTCTCATTGGTACCAAGATTTGAACCTAAGTCATGCACATAGGAGAGTGTCTGGCCTACCTAATGAACTATCTTTCTGGCCCCTGTTATCATTAATTCTTGTCCTGTGATTTCCACTTCTTTCCCTCCCCATAAATTCATCCTCTTAATAGAATTCTTGTTTTGGTCTATGACTTATTCACTTTGTGTTCATTTCCCATAGACCAGCTGATAGGCCAGGAAAACAGCCAAAAAATATTCATGTGAGTAAAAAGGAAAGATGAACAGTGACAGCTACAGAGTAGCTAACTCCGAAATTGGCCCCAAAGCTTGGAATCTGCAAGAGTCAGAACAATGTCCCTCTTTTGTTAGGAGAGTGATTGTTAAGGGTCTTGTAAATGCAGAGATTACTTCACCCCAACTGCGATGTTTGGGAGGACAATGAAATGCATCATCAAACAATTAATTTGAAAATATCTCAGAAGAGCCAAGATGGCTTGTGAGGAGAAAATCTGTGCCAGAACAACTTACTATCTGTCCATTCCTGAGCATCAGGCTCACTAATCAAGAGAAAGCAATTGGTGTAATCTATCTTGTTGGGCAGCCCCCCTCTCTGCTCCATGGCTGATGCTGTGGTCTGTTTACATAATCATTGTTTTGCCTGAGACCCACCCTGCCTGCAGGGTATTGGTTAATCTCACTGGTTAGAATCTTCACAACAGCTGCTATGGAAGCTTTCTACCTTCGCACTCTTTTCTCCACCTCCTTTCCTAGCCAATCCCATTCCAGACTTGCCACTTCCATTTTTACCCTATAAAGCCCGCTGCTGTTCCTGGTTTCACTCTTTCTCTTCTGCTTCCAGACCTGGAGAAGGGCTGGTGTGCTTAGTGGGAGGTGCCCATTTTACTAGCTCCATGTGGCCTAAACCCGCTATTCTCACACTGGACTCTGGGGTGCCCACATCAATAAAGAATTGTATTACCACGCTGCCACGAGTTCCTCATCTCTCTCTCTCTCTGGCGAAGCTAGCCTGGCACTATCTGGACTAGAGTGAATTTCTTTATTCCATTATGCATAGCATAGTTCTCTACAAGTTGGGAAGAGATATTAATCTTGGCCAGAGGATTTTTCAAACTGTGAGCTGTGGCAGCCTGGGCAGTGGTACACTGGCTGTAAGAACTGATTATTCATTTTACAGTATAGGACATATTTGATGTACTTATATAATGGAATGTACATGCCAGGATAACTAGTTTGGTTTTAGACAATGACATGCAAACTCACACGTGTTATTTCTCTTACACCAAACACAATGAAGACTGCCACTGCATTAAGCTGCCAAGTTGAATCATTTGGTATTGGTTTTCAGATTAAAGAATATCTTGATAAGTAAGGGTGAGCAATTTGTAACCAGGAGCCATTTACAAATACTCATTTCCATGAAGCAGAATGTTCTCACTGCTCTTCAATCAAAACAAAGCACTAAACTATCAGTTGCTAAGATTGGCATAGAATACTAAGTATTACCTTAAAGCCCAGCTTTGATGTTTTCTCATTTAAATAATATCATAAGTATTAAGACAGTAAGCATTACTTTAATAAAAAAATAGTAAATACTGTCAGATCTTTATTAAGAGCTCCCTATGTGCCTAGTGCATATATATATATTTTTCCATTTAGAACACCCATTAGCCTTATTACATATTTCAAAACTGTGAATAATCAGAGGCAGGGTTGGACATCAAACAAGACATATCTGATAAACTCTTATTCTCACTGATTTTCTTTATATGTTGGGATTTTATAAGAGAGATTATTAGAACAAAAATGGGAGTGATTTTGCAATAGTTTATTCTAAATTTTTATTAGAGGATACAGTGGGTCAGAGAGGCTTTATCAATGATCAACAGATAATTGCATAAGTGGGGAAATAAGGTATACCCCATGAAGCAGAATCAGTCTTCCATGTAGAAGGAGGTTTCTTTGAAATTACTTCTCAGTATTTACTAATTATTGCTATCACAGTGTTACTGCTTAGACCATCTTTGGTCTACTGAGTACTATGTTCTTTACAAGAATGTTCTTCCCTTTCTCCTTTAGTTGTTCATATTCTACCTACCTCAAAACCTACTTTATGTGCTTATTCTTCTTCCACAGGATTTTTTTTTAATGAACCCAGTTCATACTGGAATGTTCAAGCTTCTAAAAATTTTGTAAGTATAATCTGGGCTCCTAGGTAGAAATTCAGGTTTCTAGGCCCCACAACAGAACCACTACATCAAAATCTGTAGAGGGGATTTCCTATACTTGGATCCTACTGCTATTGGGAATTTGATCACTCATTACACTGGGGAAGGAAGGGGGCTTTCCTGTGATTTTTTAAAGTATTTTTTTCACAGCAGCTGTGCCCTCTACCCATTAGATGGCAGAATTACCTCCCAATTAGGAAAACCAAAAACTGTCTCCAGATACTACTCCAGGCGCTGCTTGAAAATTGCTAAAAGACAAAACTTCCCTGCTCACCCTCCCCACCATGGAGAACAATTGTAGTAGAGGTTCAGTTGAGGATTCAGCAGTTTTGATAAGCTTCCCAACTGAGTCTCATAATCATGCAAGTTTTGTAAGTTGCTGTTCTGTGGCTGTTGAGTAGTGTGTAGATCAAACTGGAATTTATGTTTCTATGAATGCTAGATTTATCCTCCCTAACACATGCAACTCAAGCAGCTCTTAAAAGTTATTAATAGCATATTTTATTTATTCTAGGTGAATTATTATTCTCAATATCTTACATTAATGTGCCTAGATATTTTATAGTCTACACTTCCTTGTTGATTACAACTTATTGGTTATTTACCCCTTGCATTTTTTTTTATTATCCCTTTGGTATTTTACTCTTTTATTGCCAGTAATTCTCTTCTTCTGTTTTCTGACCAGCATCATTATCACAACATACAATTTGGTTTTGTGGTCTATTTTATACATGCTAAGTGACTCTGAGGGATTTTATCCTGTATACTTTCAGAGTTCTTAAACATTTCTTGACTTCTTAAGACATTTTTGAAAGCTCACAAAAGGCACCCAAAAGCCTTATACAATTTTTATGTCCTTATGAAAAAGTCAGTGAGGCAAAATGCAGACTTTGAAGTTAGACTACAAGAGTTCGGATCTTGAGTTCATCATGTACAAAGAATGTGATCTTCATCAAGTTATTTAACCTGTGTCTCAGATTACATATCTGAGAAATATGTTACAATAAACGAGACTTGCATTGTAGCACTATGTATGTTGAAGCTCACTTAAGCTAATCCATGTAAAATGTGGAGAATAATGTCTGGGATATAGTCAGAACTTATGTTAGATATTAAGACAGTTGTTATTGCTGTTCTATGTACAAGACTGAATTCAAACGAGGTAAAAAAAAATACAGCCATGTTGAAAAAAAAATCCTACCATAGATAACTAGGGAAATGGAAATAAACTTTATAAAATGTTGGAGTTAAAATATTGAGGTCTCACATTTGATTCATGCTATCATCATTACATATGCCAGAGTGATACTCTGGTCCTATTCTTTCTTCTCTACCAATCTGTCTGTCTGTCTGTCTGTCTGTCTGTCTGTCTGTCTGTCTATCTATCTATCTATCTATCTATCTATCTATCTATCTATCTACTTATCTATCTCTCCCTACTCTCTTCTGTCTCTTCTCTCTTTCCCTCCCTATCTCTCCCACTAATAAATACCTCTTTTAAAAAAGAAATATTCCATAATAGAGGGAACATTTAATGTAAACCTCAAGGTAGAGAGGGGATTCAAACAAAAGAGGGGATAAGGGTAGAAATCCTAAAAAATAAAATTATGCAATAAATATATTTTAAGTATGATATCAAATATTAACTGTAAGGAATGTTCAAATAGCCTCACACTCTATATAACTTGCTTTGTAAGGATTGATATGATAGAGTAACAAGACAAAGTTTGAGAAGTCTGTGACAACTTATTTATTTCATGGTGTGATTACTTGAAATACATGAATACCAGGTAGACTCTTAACTCATGAGCATACATGTAGCCTTTTACCTTATACCAATTCAATGTATGTACCTACAAACACATAATTATTGTCTGTAGGCATTTATAACCTATAGTTCGTTTTAAAAATTTATTTATTTTCCCTTTTGTTGCCCTTGTTGTTTTTTATTGTTGCTGTAGTTATTATTGTTGCTGTTGATGTTGTCATTGTTGGATAGAACAGAGAGAAATGGACAGAGGAGAGGAGGACAGAGGGAGGAGAGAGAAAGATAGACATCTGTAGATCTGTTTCACTGCCTGTGAAGCGACTCCCCTGCAGGTGGGGAGCCAGGAGCTCAAACCCAGTTCCTTAGGCCAGTCCTTGGGCTTCATGCCATGTGCGCTTAACCCGCTGCAATATCACCCAACTCCCATAACCTATAGTTCTATAGAATGTTTTATAGGTCCTAAAAATTTAGTTTATTAAGAAAAAGCTTTGTGAGTAGTGAAGCAAGGCTGCAGGTGTCTCTCTCTGTCTCTTTTCCTATCATCTCCTTCCCTCTTAATTTCTGGCTGTTTCTATCCAATAAGTAAATACAAAATTAAAAAATTAGTTTATTACAAAGAGGACAGGAGATAGTAATCAAATAGGCCTATCAAAGACATAGTCAATAGATAGACTACAAATATGTGCAAATACATTACACAGAGAAACAGAGAGAATACAGCATACATATAACATCCACAGGGAGAACATATACCGATATATATATAGAGTTAGCTCTTTAACAATAAGGGATTTAGAATCTGCCAGTGACCTGACCCTTACCTAAAAATTATTATATATTAACACACTTTAAATGCCACATTGACTTATAAACATATATACATAACTGTAATCTTTTTCTTAAATAAATGTAAAGTATAACTAATGCATTTATTTATTTCATAGAATCAAGATATCACTATAGCATATGTGATAGCAAGGATCAAATTCAGAACCTTATGTTAGTGAGTTCAATGCTTTACCCACTGTGCCACCAACTGGGTCATCCTAAATAACTTTTTATAAAGTGCCTAGAAATGAGACTAGTGGTTTCACTCTACTGCTAAGCCAAAGAGGTCCATTTAAGAATTGATTGATTGATTGACTGCCTGGTTGATTGAATGATTGATTGAAAAGAGTGAATGACACACCAAAGCACTGCTCAACTCTGCCATATAAGATTTAAGGGATCGGGAGTCGGGTGGTAATACAGTGGGTTAAGCGCACGTGGCACAAAGTGCAAGGACCAGCATAAGGATCCTGGTTCAAGCCCCCAGCTCCCCACCTGCAGGTAGGGAGCAGGTCTGCAGGTGTTTATCTTTCTCTCCCCCTCTCTGCCTTCCCCTCCTTTCTCTTTTTTTTCTCTGTCCTATCCAACAAGGACAACATCAACAACAATAACTGTAACAACAAAACAACAAGGGCAACAAAAGGGAAAATAAATAATAATAAAAAAAATTTAAAAAAAAAGATTTAAGGGATCGAACCTGGGACCTTACACACAGGAAAGCCCTGTGTTTTACCATGAAACCATTCACATATACACAGTTCTTACAGTAAAATAAGCTAGAGAAAAATATTATTAAAAAAGTAATATTAGAAGAAAATGCATGTTGATGGATCATTTAAGCTGACATTCTCTGCTTATGAGATGAATTGGGCTTAGTACCTACATCAACACTGTTGTGCAGGATACAATCACTTGAGATATCAGGGCAAATATACTGTGATTAATTAACTCCAGTAAAATTAATTAATTGACTAATTAAAAAAATATAATTATAAAACAGGAAAAAGAAGAGCCATTGTGAAAAGGAAATATTTGTTTACAGGTATGACAATTAATGCATTGATAATATTTATTTAAAAAACTCATATGTAAGTGGACCCACATAGTTCAAGTTCATGTTGTTTGAAGGTTGAACAAATATACAGAAATAATAAAGAGAGGGCTGGGTGTTTGGCACACCTAGTTAGGTGCGTGTATTATTATGTATAAGGACCCAGGTTCAAGTCCATAGTCCCCACCTGCAGGGGGGAAGCTTCATGAGCAGTAGAACAGGGCTTCAGGTGTGTCTCTCTCTCCATCTCTATCTTTCCTACCTCTCAGTTTCTCTCTGTTCTATCAAATGAAATAGAGTTAAGAAGAAGCTTAAAAAAAAAAACCCTTAAAATAAATAAACTAGAAAAAATAATAATAAAGAAAAAAGGTTGAAGAGGCTGGGCACTGGCACTCCCAGTTGAGTATACATTTCGCCATGTGCAAAGACCCGGGTTTGAACCCCTACTCTCCACCTGCATAAGGAACTCTTCATAAGGGGTAAAGCAGTACAGGTATCTATCTTTCTCTTTATCACGTTCTCCCCTCTCAATTTCTCTCTCTCCTGATATATATATATTAGATAGAACAGAGAGAAATTGAGAGGGAGAGAAAGACAGATACCTGTACACCTGCTTCATCACTCATGAAGTAGACCTCCTACAGGTTGGAGAACAGTCCTTGTGCTTGGTGATATGTAAACTTAACCTGGTGCACCACCACCTGACCCCTCTCAATTTCTCTCTATTATATTAAATAAAATAGAGAGGGAAAAGGGGGGCAACGGTCTCTGGGAGAGGTAGATTCCTTGTGGTGGCACTTTGCCCTAATAATAATCCTGGCTATACATACATACACATATACATATATATATATATATATATTATTAAAGAGAAAAGGTTGATCAGGAAGAATATTTGAAGCATATCTATTGTTTGCACTATTTGATAGCATAACTGAATATATGCAAGGGGCCGAGTGCTGGCTCATCCAGTTAAGCACACATATCACTATGCACAAGGACCTGGGTTCAAGCTCCTGCTATCCACTTGCAAGGGGAATGCTTCATGAGCAGTGAAGTGGGTCTACAGATGTCTATTTTTCTCTCTCCCTTTCTATCTACCTCCCCTCCTCCTCTCAATTTCTCTGTTCTGTCACAGAAAAAAAAAAAAGGAAAATGGTCACAGGTTGCAGTGGATTCCTAGTGCAAGCACCAAGCCCCAGCAATAACCCTGTGGCAAAATAATAATAATAAATATTTAGTATGTGCATGTATAGAAAGAATAAGACAGTGTATAAAGTATCAGTCATCGTAGTTTAAAAGATTTATCCCAAGCACACAAGAATGTAAGTGCAAAAGTCCTGAGGTGAGAACTTAAGATGAGTAACGTATTTTTTTCATAGTTTATAAGGAGGAATGATATTAAAAATACTTAGCAAGCATTGAACAGGAGCATGGCTTAATCAGAACAACAGTACCAGACCTTCAGAAAGAAGGCCTACTATAAATGACTGATAAAGTTTTCCTGTTGCAAATTAGCAGACTATATTAACACTAGCACACAAGTGATGCTTCTCTCAGATGCTCTTTACAGTATATGTTCTTAACAATGTATACATTACTTATACAAACAGTACAGTCTCTATAAGGGAACAAGGAGACAGCAAGGGTGAAGGAAATCAAAGTATGCTTCCTGGTAATCTCTGTACCACTCATGACCCTTCCTCTAGGAGAACAGAAGTCCTTTAGACCTGCCATTGGGCCTTAGACTACTTGACCAACCTTTATATTATTTTCCAACTAAGAGTCTTGAACAGAGCAGTGGGCTGTCAAACACTTGCCAAATAAACACAGTCTGAGTAATACATCATCTCCATAATTTCGTAACAAAATATTCCACATGAGTCTGGGTCTTCAGGGATTCTAAGCTAAGTCTTCAATCTCTCAGAATTTGGAGACTGAACTCTCCTAATGGCAGAGTGAGTGCTCCCCTTGTGAGGAATCTTTATAGGTGGTCTTCACACTGAGCCAAATGCAGATACAGAGTCACTCAGGATTATTGGTGATTTATATGCTGATGTAATGAGAATGCACAGTCAGGGAGCTCGTGATACCCAGCTAGACAATGTGGAAACTAACACCAACAGAAGCATCTTTTAAGAGACCTTGACAACTGGATTTTCAAATGTTTAGCTGCATTTAACAATATGGGAAATGACACAAGAAGTTCAAACCAAACTGGATAAACATTCAATGCCCAAAGGATTAAGCAGGTATTCTCAAAGTCAACTGATGATTGGTCTAAACTTTCATGTGCTTGGGGTTTATGGGTTTCTAGATTTTTCTACTACGCCACTTTGTTTCCCAGGAGAATACTAAAAGAGAGTGATAGCAAAGAGTACTTATTTTACAACTGTCTTTTTGTTTTTCTTCTTTAGGCCACAACACTAATTAAAATATTTTAAGTGAGAAGCTCCAACTGCTGACACTAAAGAAACACTGGATTATAATTAAATTATACACACACACACACACACACACACACACACACATTTGCAGGGGGCAGACTGTGATGTACCTGCTTATGGACACAATTCACTGTGCACAGGGCCATGGGTTCAAGCCCCTGCTTCCCATCTGCAGGAGGGATGCTTCATGAATGGTGAAGGTCTCTAGGTGTCTCTCTTTTTCCTTCGCTAGGTCCCCATCCCCTCTCAATTCTACCTGTACTATCAAATAAAATAAAAACACAAAAATAAAAGGAAAAAAATAGCCAATGGGAGCCATGGATTTATAATGTAGGCACCAAGCCCCAGCAACAACCCTGGTGTCAGTAAAAAAACAAAGCTTGATTTATTTGTTTTATGAGAGAGGGCTGTGGGGCGGTGGGTGGAGATAATGTACACTAATTTTGCATGTGTAGTGCTGATTACTTTACACACACAAGACCAGTGTTCTACCCTCTGGAACATCTCCCTAGCTGACCATGTCTATGTTTTTCAGTAAATTCACAGCAACTTGGGAATAAAATCTATGACTTTCATGTCAAAACAAGTGTCACATTATTCACAAATGTTGACTGAGTATATACTAAGTGTTCCTGGTGCCAGGGATATAGCAATGAGCAAAATAATTGAATATACCTGCCACGACTTAAGTTTTTCTAGCAGGAAAAGGCAGATAGTTAGTAAAATAAACAACAGTAAAAATAAATAAATTGTTAAAACCATAGGAAGTCTTAGTTAGAGAAAGCCATAGACATATCACCAGGCTTATTTCTTATTTACAGAAGGGTTTAGGTTAGTTTTTTTTTCTTAGAAAATTTTTCATAGTAGGGTAACGTAGAAACATTTCAATCTCTGAAAATGTTTGAAGCACTATTTTTTGTACAAAAACTTGACTTAACAAAAAATATTCTATCTTCCTCATCTAGTGAGAGATACTTCTTCTAAGGCCGTGAGTTGAACCTTAGCTTTATATTAGAATCCTGTGAGCATTAAAAAAAAAAAAAAAAAAAAAAAAAAACCATGTATCCTTCCACTAAGAAGTTAAATCAGAATCAAAGTTCCCCTGGTAATTTTTTTTTTTTTTGCCTCCAGGGTTATCGCTGAGTGCTCGGTGCCTGCACCATGAATCCACTGCTCCTGGAGCCTTTTATTTTCTCCCTTTTGTTGCCCTTGTTGTAGTAGCCTTATTGTGGTTATTATTATTGCTGTTGATGATGTTGTTCATTCTTGGATAGTACAGAGAGAAATGGAGAGAGGAGGGGAAGGCAGAGAGGGGGAGAGAAAGGCAGACACCTGCAGACCTGCTTCACTGCTTGTGAAGTGACTCCCCTGCAGATGGGGAATCGGGGGCTCCAACTGGGATTCTTAAGCTGGCCCTTGCTCTTTGTACCACATGTGCTTAACCCGCTGCTCTACCACCCAACGCCCTCTTGGTAACTTTCTAATGGGAGCCAGGACTGAAGAGTCACTAATACAAAGACTAAATGGTGAAGCTCTAGAGAGAAGGTCAAAGTGTTTGTTATAATCTATCACAGAGGCATAGCAGAAAAGGTTTTCCTTTCAGAGCCTATCATCTGTCCCACCTTTTTAATGTAAGATATCCTAGACACATATTTAAAGGAATAAATACATCCATCTGAAGAGATCCATGCCCACCTATATTCATAGCCGTGCATTTTTTTTTCACCTCCAGGGTTATCATTGGGACTCAGTGATGTACTATGAATCCACTGCTGCCGGAGGCTATTTTTTCCCTTTCATTGTCCTTGTTGTTTATCATTGTTGCTATTACTGTTATTGTTATTTCTGTCATTTTTTAATAGGACAGAGAGAAATCAAGAGAGGACGGGAAGACAGAGGGGGAGAGAAAGAAAGATACCTGCAGACCTGCTTCACCACTTGTGAAGTGATCCCCCCTTCCCCTGCAGGTGGGATGCCAGGGGTTCTAACTGGGATCCTTATGCCAGTCCTTGTGCTTTGAGCCATGTGTGCTTAACCTGCTGCACCACTGCCCAACCCTCCAGCAGTGCAATTTTTAATAGCCTTAACTTGGAAGCAACCCAGATGTCCAATGACAGAGCTAAGAAAATTGTTTTATATATATATATGTGAATACTTTATTTAATGGAACACTTTGTTGACAATAATGGAAGTTCTCTCACCTCATCTTGGATAGAGTTTAAAGAAATCATGTTAAATGAAGTAAATCATAAGGAAAAAAAGATGAATATCAGATGATCATACTCATAGGCAGAACTTAAAAACAAGGACACAAAGAGAAAACAAAAACAAGGACAGAAAGAGACAACAAGAAGTAAAATGTGGACTGGGTTAGGTGTACCACACCAAAGAAAAAGAGTCTGAATAGGGTAGGCTGAGGAAGGGGCTTTGGGCTCTTGGTGCCTGCTGGTGGGAAGGACCAATTCCAGGAGTGAGTGCTCTGTAGACATCTACCATGGGGACGTGAGAAATCCATGGGTCAACAACTGTCTAAACCATTAATTCTCCCATCCATTAAAATGATGAAGAAATGAAAATAAAGACACCACAGAGTCCCTCATTGTTTCTACAGAATGTGGATGCTACAGCTTCATCCAATGCAGAGTGACTTCTCACCCATTTTCTGTAGAGGCTGTCTCTCCTGATTCCAATTCTCATTTTCATTGCCCACTGGGACCTCACCTTTGAACCCCATGCCTAGTCCTTGTCTGTTATCTTTTTCAAGTGCTGGCCCTTCTTCAGCACTCATCAGTTCATCAGATGACGACTACCATCAGATGATACTAATAGTTTACTAGGCATTTTGTTGTAACGTGTACAGTTTCTTAGCTCCATGATCAGTATCTGTAGCTCTCACATACCACCCACATGACAGTTTCTTCCGTCACAGAATACTAGGTCTCCAACTATCTTTAATTTTTATTTATTTATTGCCACCCGGGTTCTCACTCACTGGAACTTGGTTATCACTACAGACCCACTGCTCCTGGTGGAGATATATATTTTCTCTCTCTATTTTTTGGATAGGACAGAGATAAATTGAGAGGGGAGAGACAGAAAATGGTAAGAGAGGGAGTTGGGCAATAGAGCAACGGGTTAAGCACAGGTGGTGCAAAGCTCAAGGACTGACATAAGGATCCCTGTTTAAGCCTCCAGGTCCCCACCTGCAGGGGAGTCCCTTCACAGGCTGTGAAGCAGGTCTGCAGGTGTCTATCTTTCTCTCCCCCTCTCTGTCTTCCTCTCCTCTCTCCGTTTTTCTGTCCTATCCAACAACGATGACATCAATAACAACAATGATAACTACAACAATCAAACAACAAGGGCAACAAAAGGGAATAAATAAATGTTAAAAAAGAAAAGGAAAGAAAATGATAGAGAAAGATACCTGTAGACCTTCTTCACTAATAATGAAGTGTCCCTACAGGTGGATAGGTATGTGGGCTCAAACCTGGTCCTTGTGTATTGTACTCTGTGTGTTCAACTGGATACACCATAGCCCAGCCCCTCCAACTCCCTTTGAGTCCTCTACATTACTGCTAAAAAGAAGATATATATATATAATTTTGAATAACATTTACAGTTTTCCACATAACAATTCAACCTACACTATACCCTCTGCCATCATGTTCCAGTATCTGAACCCATACATATTCTTAAATTATTACTAAATAATATCCTTACATATTATTAAAGTAATCAAAACAGCAAGAAAATAGTAGTTATCTAGCCGATGTCTATGTATTTGCATGGTGAAACATCTGAAGGAGTAAACTACCAAATATCACAAGGAAGTAAGATTAAAAAAATGTATTTTAACTTTTTCTTTTTTAAAAAATCCTTATTTTCGTGTTGGTCCAGATGTACTCAATTTGTAGTTCTGGCTTTGCATTGACCTGCCTTAGGTCTTAACTTTTGTCATGGATAAAATGGTAACTGTTGTACTATGGTAATACCCTAAGGTAGTCAGAAATAAAAATAGCATAAGACCTATGTGCTTTGAAGAAGAGTTAAGATGCACTATATAAAATGTAGTAATAAAGATGCCAGCATTTCAGATGAAACCTCTCATAGAATACTTACTGAATTGGCACGACCTTTATATAGTAGAATACTTAAATTAATTTTACCTTCATGAGGCCATGTATAAGAACAGTGGCAACAAGCCAACAAGGGCAACAAAAGGGAAAATAAATAAATACAAAAAAAAAAAAAAAAAGAACAGTGACAGTTTGTCCGAGGTTCTGCAGAGAGCCCTAGGAAAGGATGAGAAAGGATTTGCTCTCACCGTGGGGCTCTCCCAGCCCCAGCTGACATCAATGGTTGCAGACAAACTTTCTGATGTGTTTGTTAGGGTGATGTCAACCAGCTGCAATCTGTTCAGAGGTGAAAGATCTGATGCTATCAGCTAAAGGTGGGCCTGGAGCAAGTGCCCTCACCTCCAGGGGCACTATGTAAACATCAGGCTTTAGAAATTGACAGCAAAAGAGCTCAGTGCCTTTTACAACAGCATCACTGCTCACTTTGTCCCTGGAAGAGAACCTGGCAGTTCAATATTCTTGAAACATTAACCCAAGGTCTCTCCTTTTGCTTTTGCTCCTGCTGATATCATGTCCACTGTGAATATTTCTAAAGAAGTAGTTGAAACATTATGGAAATTGGCCTTAGAACAACTGGGGCTAAAGTTCTAAATTCTGGCCCATATCTAGAGAAAGCATTCAGGCCCACTGAACTCAGAACTATAAATGATAAAAAGAGAGATGTGGATTGTACTCCTTTTATCTTGCAATCATTTTTTAAAATTTTTTTAATATTTATTTTATTTATTTATTCCCTTTTGTTGCCCTTGTTGTTTTATTGTTATAGTTATTATTGTTGTTGTAGTTGTTGGATAGGACAGAGAGAAATGGAGAGAGGAGGGGAAGACAGAGAGGAGGAGAGAAAGATAGACACCTGCAGACCTGCTTCACCGCCTGTGAAGCGACTCCCCTGCAGGTGGGGAGCCGGGGTTCAAACCAGGATCCTTATGCCGGTCCTTGTGCTTTGCGCCACCTGCGCTTAACCCGCTGCGCTACAGCCCGACTCCCAAAGAACAAGCTGTGGGGACTTGGGGCAATTATTTTTAAGTAACGAAGAAGAAGAAGGAGAAGGAGAAGGAGAAGGAGAAGAAGAAGTTGAAAAATAAGAAAACAAAAAGCAGAACTTGGACTGGGTTTGGTATATTGCACCGAAGTACAAGACTCTAAGCTGGGGGTGGGGGTGGGGGTGGGGGGGATTTAGGTCCTGGAACATGAAGGCAGAGGAGAACCTAGAGGGGGTTGAATTGTTGTGTGGAAAACTGAGAATGTTATACATGTACAAACTATTCTATTTTACTATTGACTACAAGCCACTAATCCCCCAGTAAAGGAAAAAATAAATAAAACAAATGAATATTTTACAAAAGTGTGGTAAGGATTTACTAAGATAGTGAGCATAAGAAGTACCATAAACACTATGAATCTCCCACTACTTGTGCACTAGTGGTCTTTACAACAATAGTTCAAAATGCAATCCTGACAATAAAGAGCAAACTGAAAGTGGAAATCCTAAGAAACCCTAATAAGAACTTAACTCTATTACTTACTTAACTTTATTACTTACTATGAACTATTTCAACGTATGTACTGTTCTTAAATAATAAATTGGTTCACTCACTCGAGAAACCTTAAAAGATTGTTTCAATATCTTAAACTAAGATGAGAGTGATCAAAAAAATTAAAAATCACTGAAGCAGAGGGAACTTAAACAAAATATGTATATGAAACATACAGTGTTTGAAAATGAGAAGGGGGATTTGGTTTGACTTCCTTTAAGGTGCACTGGTTAAGCGGGCAACATTACCAAGTACAATGACCCAGGTTTGAGGTTCTGCTCCCCATCTGCCATGGGGAAGCTTTATAATGGTGAAGTGGGTCTGCAGTTCCCAGTTCCCCTTCCTCCCTTCCTCCTTATCAGTTCTCTCCCTTCTCAATTTCTCTCTGTCCTCACAAATAAAAGAAGGAAACAGTGGCTGCCAGAAGTTATATTTATAGTGCCAGCATGGATTCCCCAGCCATAACGCTGGCGGGAAAAAAAAAAAAAACTAGGTAAAAAGAATTTTCAGAAAATACAGCAGCTATATTCCTTAAAATCTTTATATCTTTTGTAGAAAGGAAATTCTTACTATAAAGTCATACTGGTAGAATTTCATCAACATATTTTATCTGAATACATATATTCACATGTATACTTTAAATTATCTGTCAATTCGTTTTTTGATTAATTTTTTAGATAGGCAATATATTTTCTGAGTCGCAGGTGTCTCTGACAGTGGACTAATGGATACACTACCTGCCCTCATGATGCCTGCACTGTCATATAATCTAACAGTTTAACAAAGGGAAAGATGGCGGTAGTGAACTGGGTTAAGCATAAGCAGGTCTGCGGGTGTCTTACTCCCCTCTTCTGTCTTCCCCTCCTCTCTCAATTTCTCTCTATCCTGACCAACAACAACAACAATGGAAAAAAGGTGGCCTCCAGGAGCAGTGGATCCATAGTGCAGGCACTGAGCTCCAGCGATAACCTGGAGGCAAAAAAAAAAAGAAAAAGAAAAAGGAAATACGGAGGCAGGTAAAAAGCAGAAAAGAGGAACTTAGAGGATAACAGATAAAAAATTCCATAATTTCATCTTCACTTTTAGGTGGAAATAAAATGTGCTTTTCATGTTGTGCTTTGTATGCGCTGTGGACTTGGGGAAATGAATTACCATCTTTGAAATGTGAATTAAAGATGTAGTCACCGCCTACAACTCTTCAACTGTTCTTCATGTAAACATTGCCAAGTTCATCTATGGAAACTTCAGCTTTCATAGAGCATTAAAGGAAAAGCAAAATTCTTTTGAGCTTCTGTAAGGGTCATCAGAGGATTATGCTGAAGGGTAAAAACAAACAAACAAAAAACAAGGAAACAAGCCATAATCTACCAGGAAACTTTTCTCAAAAGTAAATTCTGGCTTTGTCAGAAATAGTCAATTCCTGTAAATGCTAGTAGATAATACAATGGACTGCACACTTTTTTTATGATAGCATCTTTAATTATGAACAAGTAATGTTGCTCTAAATATCAGTCTTGTTTATTTCAAGGTAAAGAACAGGCTGACAATATAAGCCTCAGCAGAGATTCTGATGTAAACTAGGATGTTTTTAAAGGCCTTGTAGGTTTTATGTCCTCCTAACTTCATAACAACCTTTTGAAATAACTATTTTATAAATATTGACTCATTTTAATAAAAGAGAGTGGAAGAAATGAGAGCTGCTCAGCTTTGGCTTATGGTGGTGCTGGGGGTTGAACCTGGGATCTTAGAGCCTCAGGCATCAAAGTCTTTTGCATTGCCATATGCTATCTCCCCCAGCCCTTGAAATAAGGAATGCATTGTCGTTCTACAGATAAAAAGAATGAGGCTTAAGGGAGTTAAGTTGATCTGGTTACTTAAATATATGGTTTTTTCCAGTGGCAAAAATCAAACATCTATACCTTTAAAGGTGTTACTAGCTATGACAATAGAATGTGAGTTCAGATCAACACAGAAGCTGAGGTTACACAGGCTCCTGTGCTAAATATGAATAGACACGAGCCCTGGGTCAGATCCATGGGGTTTACAATTAATAGTATTTATATACTTTTCCCATAGGTGGGAGTTCTTCCCTGATCCAGCTTTCTAGTCCTATTCTCAACTCTGACACCATCTTCCCAGACAAACTTTCAGCCCACATGCATGTTAGCTATCAGATCAGGCAAAAATTAGCAAAGTCATGGGCCCCTGGAATATACCTGAAATAGAATCCCTAGCTTCTTCCAACAGGAAGACCCCACATTTCATCTGCTACACTTTTACCTTTAGGTTTCTGATTATTAAAAATAATAATAATGTTCTGCTTTATATTTTAATGCTTTTCAGCCACCAAGTTGCAGACACTACCACAACACCAACATTAATTCCCTGGGCAGACAACCTTACCAATATGTCCTAGAATCCCACCTCCCCAGAGCCCTACCCCACTAAGGAAAGATAAGGACAGACTGGAAATATGGATTGACCTGTCAATGCCCATGTTCAGTAGAGAAGCAATTACAGAAGCCAGACCTTCTGCATCCCATAAAGATCTTTGGTACATACTCCCAGAGGGATAAAGAATAGAAAAACCTTCCAATGGAGGGGATGGGGTATGGAACTCTGATGGTGGGAATTAGATGGAATTTTACCCCTCTTATCCCATAATCTTTTCAGTTATTATTAAATCACTAATTTTAAAAAGGTGTGAATTTAAACTTAGCTATTCACTATACTTTTAATATCCCTTTGGAAAAATAAACAAAACAGCCCACTGAATATTCTTACAAAAAGAAAAAGAGGAAAAAAGGCCACATGTTTCATTGCCCCTAATGAGTTGTTGCAGTTCAGAAGTTTCCATTACAGTCTGACAATTAAGTTGCTAATAAACCTAGGAATCACTAATTGACTTATCCATCTCAGATATTCAAGATCCAGTTAGCACCTTAGAACACAATTTCCATCAGTGAGCCAAATATCATTCTGATTTTGCAACCCACTTAGTGATTATATTTGATTTGGGTAGATTGCATATTGTTCCCATACTTGACATGAAGTTCTGATTGGGAACACACACCCGCACATGTTCACACACATACTAGGAACACCATGCCCTACCACTGCGACTCCTTCTCAGAATCAAGGCTAAGACATTGTTATGCTGGGGCCCATGCAGTGGCCATGGACCCAATATAAAAAATTTATGGTAATTGAAACCACAGAATCTTAGGAAATGCAGTCAATTTCATAGAGTATCAAAAGGTCACTCTATTCAATTTATACTTGAAGCTGAGCACAATATTGAAAAAAACATGTGAAGGCAAACGATCTTATCAGTTGTCCAGGATTCAACATTTATTGACTATAGAAGGTAATTTACTGATTACCAAATGAATGCATTACCTGTGTTGAGCCTTGTATTTGGCTCACCAAGTTCTTGTAAAGAACTTAATACTGAGAAGCCATTACTAAATATGTCAACATTACCATATTAAGTGCTCTGTTCAAGCTTCAGTAAGAGTGAGTTTTTTTTTTTTTTTTCCGTTTTTGTTCCAATGTTATACTAGTAACATTAATGGCTCTCAGAAAATTTGCTATTTACTCAAACCTTTGCTGTGGGATTTGTCTTACAGAAAAAAAAAATTAAGAACAACCATATTACATATACTAAGTCAGTGCTTCTCAAGAAATAAGGAGAATAAGAATCACTGGATCATCTTTTTGAAGGGCAGGTACTGATTACAGGGATCTAGAGTAAAACCCTAGTTTCTTTGTTTATTGGGGAGAGAGAAAAATCAAGCAGGAAGGAGAAAATAGTGAGGGAGGAAGAGAGACACCTACAGCACTGCTTTACCAGGGGCTTGATCCTGGGTCCCTGCACACTGTAACGTGTGTTCAACTGGACCCACCAACCGTGTCCACAAATGTGATTCTGACAAGCTTCCAGGTGACACCCCTACTGCTAGCCCATCGACCACAGTCTGAGCAGCAAGCCCTTACCAACTCAGCATGGTTCTATTTGTTTGCTTTTAGTATTTGTCCCAATTATGCAGAGCAACATAAGCAAAATCTTATTAATTACAACAAATCCACACAAGACAGGTAGACCACAGCACTTTGAATTAAGACTTAAATGTATGGAGTTGGGCTGTATCGCAGCGGGCTAAGCGCAGGTGGCGCAAAGCACAAGGACCGCATAAGGATCCTGGTTCGAACCCCGGCTCCCCACCTGCAGGGGAGTCGCTTCACAGGTGGTGAAGCAGGTCTGCAGGTGTCTATCTCTCTCTCCTCCTCTCTGTATTCCCCTCCTCTCTCCATTTCTCTCTGTCCTATCCAACAATGACAACAACAATAATAACTACAACAATAAAACAACAAGGGCAACAAAAGGGAATAAATAAATTAAATAAATATTTTTTAAAAAAGACTTAAATGTAGCACTTCACTCATCATAGCTCAGGTAATACACTGGGGGTCTTTAGGCCAGAGAAGCCTAGACATATGTTTTATTTAGCAGTTGCCTACAAAAGGATTTAGAAATTAATAGATTAGTGCGTATCACATACCAAACTGTAGAGGACATCTGACCTTACTTGGGGGAGTTTTATTTCTTTACTCTTTTTGTGCAAATCATGGCCTTTGGCCTTGAGCTTCCATGCCCATTCTCAGTGAGTGACCCACTGGCATGAAAGGCTCTCTCTTTTCTCCCTACCCTCCCTTTTTCTATTCTTACCTGTGTTTTATGTTATATCTGATAAAAAATACTGCCTCTATTTTAGACTCATAGAAATTTTAAGTATGACTTAAAGATCCCATTTGATTTCTCCTGCCCGTGAAATACTGCTAAAGTACTCCAGTTTAAGTCTTTTCAAGTATTTAAGCACATCGTCAAGTTTTACGTATGTTATATAAAGCCTATTTTCTATCTTTTCATAAAGACATTTTTATCAGTCTCTACACAGATAAATAAGTATGTTCACCATACAGGACTTGGATGTGAAGTGTTTCTAGTGTTTCTGTAGGTGCACTGGTTTGCAAACATTTTTTTTTTTTTAGTTACCTCAACTTTCAACTAGGTTGCCACTGACCTCAGGGAAACTACAATGTGTCCTGGTGTTTTCAAGTTAATAGAATGTTGGACATGAAGTATTTCCAACCAGAATTATTTGCTGAATTTATTCAGGAGCTGATTTTAATAGGGTAAGGCCCACTTGCACACAGTTTCTTTCTTTCTTTTATTCTTGTGCAGCAAATTATCAAGACTTTTTTCATTTAAATATTAATCACTTAGGATGTTGGTATAATATATTAAAAGAATATTTTGTTTATAGACAAAAAATATAGTAAAAATTATACTACTCAATACTCACAGATTAAAAGAAAGAGTGGGCAGTGGAGACCAATTTTAGTTGGTAATCATGTTCTAAAATGTCTCTTAAGAGTGGAGAGAGAAAGACATTAGAATGAAGAATGTTCAGAAAGTGAGGCATCAAAGAAGTCCTTATCTGAGGGCCATATTATTTCATCTGCTGTACTACAGTGGGCCAAAGAATTATTATTTATTTACCAGGTAAAAGAGATTTCCTAAATTAAATCAATCGTGCTGGCTCAAAAAGCAATGAGATACATTTTTAAGCAGAGTAAGCGTGCAAAATGAATCTCAAATTTGTATTTCAGATATGATCCTACATCTAAATCAGATGAACACTGTGGATTTTTAGTGATGAGGAGGAGGGATTTCTGTGTTCATTACTCTCTATTCCATACTTGAAATCATCCCAATGCCTTATTTAAACTCTTACCAAGAACAACATGGTAACAACTGTCTTCTAACTCCTAATCCAAAGGTTACATTAGAATTTGATATGATTATGAAAACATTTATGAAATTATTTGCAGTAACACTCAATATTTTTGAAACCACTCTATATATGAACCAAATCAGGAAATTATATAAATATATATATAACCATGAAGCATATGAAGTTACAGACCAGTTTTGGCATAGCCTAGGACTGAGGACCTTAAGCTATTGAATTTCTGGAGTATTCAGTTTTCCATCTGCATTGAAGATAATTATGATCTTCCCCAACATTGTGGGGACAAGCAAATAAATTAAGACATGAAAAATGCTTAACATACTGCCTGGAGGCTAGAGAGGTACCTCAGAAGGTAGACATTGTACCTTGCAGCCTGGCAGTGGTGCACCCAGTTAAGCACATGAGCAAGGATTCAGGTTTAAGCTCCCACTCCCCACCTGTAGGGGGAACACTTCATGAGCTGTGAAGCAGGTCTGCAGTGTCTTTCTCTCTCCCTATCTCCCCTCCCCTCTCAATTTTTCTCTATCCTGTCAAATGAAAATAGATAGAAAAAAAAAGGGGGGAGGACAAATGGCCACCAGAAGTGGTGGATTCGTAGTGCAGGCACAGAGCCCCAGTGATAACCCTGGTTGCAAAAAAAAAGAAAAAAGTGTCCTGTGTTTCATCTTGACACGACAGAAGAGGAGAACCAAACATAGCATCAAGGATAAACATGGGAGGAGCTCTACAGATGGTAAAGTGGTGCTTGGGAGACTCTCCCAGAAATAATGTTAAATAAAAATAGTGTCCTGAAGATAGCTCACCTGGCAAAATATATGCCTTATTATGTGGAGACTATTGAGGCTATCATGTTTTGAGTCCCAGCACCCCATGGGATGGTAGCAAGAATATTTCATGGGTAGAGCTACAGTGCTCGTTCTCTGGCTCATTCATGTATTCTCCCTATCCCACTCTCTAAGAAATGAACAACAACAACAAAAAAACTGCACCATGAAGGCTACCCAGCAGTGTGTATCATACATGTCAGAGGCCCTGGAGTCATTCCCAAGATGTTACATTAAATCATAAAACGAAGGCAGCTGGGAGGTAGCACAGCAGGTTAAGCACACGTGGCGCAAAGCACAAGGACTGGTGTAAGGATCCCTGTTCGAGCCCCAGGCTCCCCACCTGCAGGCGGAGTTGATTCACAGGCAGTGAAGCAGGTCTGCAGGTGTCTATCTTTCTTTCTCCCTGTCTGTCTTCCCCTCCTCTCTCAATTTCTCTCTGTCCTATCCAACAACAATGACAACAATAATATTAACCACAGCAATAGACAACAAGAGCAACAAAAAGGAAAAAATGGTCTCCAGGAGCAGTGGATTCATAGTGCAGGCACCAAACCCCAGCAATAACCCTGGAGGAAAAAAAAACATAAAATGAAATAAATATAACTAAATAAAAGGCTACCTGGGACACAGAAGTTATGAATAGATATGAACTATTATCAGTGCTATTTTCATCACTCTTGAGAATGTATTATATATTTTTTATTATTTATTTTCCCCTTTGTTACCATTGTTGTTTTATTGTTGTTGTAGTTGTTGTTGTTGATGTCGTCATTGGATAGGACAGAGAAATCGAGAGAGGAGGGGAAGACAGAGAGGGGGAGATAAAAAGAGACACCTGCAGACCTGCTTCACCACTTTTGAAGCGATCCCTCTGCAGGTGGGGAGCCAGGGGCTCGAACCGGGATCCTTATGCGAAGGTCCTTGTGCTTCGCTCCATGTGCACTTAAGCTCTTGCGCTACTCCTGGACCCCCATCATTGTTGAAAATTTTATAATCCAGTCAAGGTAGACTATGTAATTCTCAATACAACTAATTCCAGAAAACCATGTGTGTATGCCAAATGCAAAGAACCCACTCACATACTCAGGGCCAGTTTTGAGAAGGTGTGTGTGTGTGTGTGTGTGTGTGTGTGTGTGTGTGTGTGTATGTGTGCGCGTGCATGCATGCGTGTGTGTGTGTGTGTGTGCATGTTTAAGGGGAAGGGTCATTTGATATTAAAATCATATTGTCAGACAAATGAATTAAAATAAAAAATAAATATAATAATAATAATATTGTCAGAAGTCTGGAGACAGGGCTTCTTATCAGCTCACAGGACTTCAAATAGTTCTGTTATTTTGGTCATAGAAATCCCGCCAACAGCTCTCAGCCTTCTCCTGACTCTGGGTTGTGTTAAAGCTTCTAGGCTTTCCTGCTGACTTGGGGTGTGAAGGTACATAGTGAGCACAGTGCATATCCAGACTAATCTAGACTTTACACCAAACTTGACTACGGCCCTCTCCAATTACCAGAGGCACGGACAAGTTTCCGATGGCCTCACCATTTCTCTGGCCTGACTAAGGGACCATACAGCTTAATAATTCCACAGACGTAGCAAAGAAACCTGAGAGAAGGAGTATAATGTCTAAAAGCAGAGACATCTTGTCTCCCTAGGGATGTGTTTTAGTTTTTGTTATTTATTTTTTAAATATATACTTCTCCCTCAGACTCAGATTCAAACTATTAGCTTAAGCACAGATTTTGCTGCTATAAATCCAGTCAAGTCAGAAACATGTTCATGATTGAAAATAAAATGGAAAGTCATAATTGAGAAAAAATATTTTTAGAAGTCTTTGTTTTATTTTAATGTGGGAGTCGAGGTGTAGCACAGCGGGTTAAGAGCACATGGTGGAAGCACAAAACTGGCGTAAGGATCCTGGTTCTAGCCCCTGGCTCCCCACCTGCAGGGGAGTTACTTCACAGGCGATGAAGCAGGTCTGCGGGTGTGTATCTTTCTCTCCCCCTCTGTCTTCCCCTCCTCTCTCCATTTCTCTCTGTCCTATCCAACAATGACAACATCAATAACAACAACAATAATAACTACAACAACAATAAAAATCAAGGGCAATAAAAGGGAAAATAAGTAAATTTAAAAAAAAGAAATAGCAGCTGTGATTAATTTATAGCCATTAGTTCGTTATATCAGTCAGTGATAAAGATGAATTAATTAATTTATTTTACTTATTCTTTTACTGTCATCAGAGTTATTGCTAGCTCTCACTGCCTGTACAATGACTCTGCCTCTTAAAGGCTATTTTTTTTCTTTTTTCTTTTCTTACTTTCATTTGACAAAACAGAGAGAAACAGGAACCAGAGATAGAGAGAGAAGAAGGGGGGAGGGAGGAGGGAGAGAGAGAAAGAGAGAGAGAGAGACACCGAGACCTATAGTACTGCTTCATTACTTGTGAGACTTTTCCCCTCCAGGTGGGGACCAGGGACTTGAACCCAGGTCCTCATGCATGGTAATATCTGTGCTTTACACAGTGTACCATCCCAGCTAGATTTTATTTCTTTAGAGATTTGCTTATTTGTTTATATAGTGAAAGAGAGGTCAGAGCAGCACACTGTTAGTGACGTTCAGTGTCAGGGATGGGCAAACGCTAGAAGAAGAAGTGTCAGGGATCAAACCCACAACCTTAAGCAAATAAGGATTGTACTCTACCACTGAGCCACCTCCCTGGTCAATAAAGATGTATTTTCTCTTCGAACCCTGGCTCCCCACCTGCAGGGGAGTCGCTTCACAGGCGGTGAAGCAGGTCTGCAGGTGTCTATCTTTCTCCCCTCCTCTCTCCATTTCTCTCTGTCCTATCCAACAACGACGACAACAACAATAATAACTACAACAATAAAACAACAAGGGCAACAAAAGGGAATAAATAAATAAAATAAAATAAAATAAAAAGATGTATTTTCTCATGATAATATGGTGAAATGCTTGACTCAAATACAGGTCTCCCATACAAAATATCTAACATTTATATTACCCTAGGGGGAGAGGTGACATTATTCTTGCAGTGTGTTTAATACAATCTTCAGAACACAGCAACACAGACTGAAGCCAGGAAGAAGGAATAGAGATAAATGAATTTAAAAAATAATAATAAAGCCTTATTTCAAAACAAACCAGTGCCAGAGTTGTGTTTTTCTTTTCAGTCTCTTGAAGTGATCTACCCACCAAATGCCGCTCTTGAATTATTGTCTTATTTGAATAAGCCACAAAAAAGCCTATAATGTCACTTATGGTTGGTTTAAAATACCCATCTTTATGTCCAAGTAAACAGTAAGCTGGAATGCAGTAGGCATGCAGAAAAGCCCTTACTTTATTTGTGTACTTACTTATTATTGGACAGAGACTAAGAGAAATTGAGAGGGGAGGGGAAGATAGAAGGGGAAAGAAACAGAGACACCTGGAGCCCTGTTTCACCACTTGTGGAGCTTTCCCTCTACAGGAAGGGGCCAGGGGATTGAACCAAGGTCCTTGCGCACTGTAATCTGTGTGCTTAACCAGGTGTGCCACCACCTGCCCCCTGCCCCGAAAAAGTACTCATGAGGTACACGAAACCGGCTGAATTAAGTGGACATTCCTTAAGGACCTGCCAGGGTTGACGATTCTGCAAATGCCTAGCCTCGTGCCTCTGCATAACACACATCCACGATAACAAGAGGTTCATTGAATTCTTTATATATTCAGCATATTTAGTCACAAAGTAAGGTATTTCAGATACTGATTTCAATAACAGGGCTATACTGGTGATAAGCACCTTCAAATAGCTCCTCATCTAGCGGGAGAGACAGCATGGATGAGACACGTGCAGGCTAGGATA